>NW_015505916.1:0-3253 GCF_001515645.1 Sinocyclocheilus grahami | reverse complement strand
TGAAATATACTGCTGTATTTTTTATGTTGTGGGCCTATATTTCTGCTGGAGGTCCTGGACATCTTGTTTAGACACATGGCATCTTTGATTCTATCAAATACCAACAGATAAAAAATCTAAAAGTGACTGACTCTGTTATAAATCTTATAACGGGCCATGTTTGGATCTTCCAACTGACAATAATCCAAAAACAAACCTTAAAAACAACACAAAAATGGGTCACTGGGCACAAAACCAAGCTTCTGCTATGGCCATTCCAGTCCTCTGACATGAAGCCTATAGAAAATGAGTGAGGTGAACTGAAGAGGAGAAGCACCATCATGGAGCTGGGAATCTGAAGGGTCTGGAGAGATTCTGAATGAAGGAATGGTCTCTGATCTCTTGTCAGGTGTTCTCTAACCTCATCAGGCATTATAGGAGAAAACTCAGAGCTGTTATTATGCCAAATGGAGGTTTCAAAAAGCATTGAATAAAAGGGTGCTGTTAATTGTGTCCAATGTATATAAGAGAAAAACATTTATGTCATAATGATATTTCCCCCCGTTTTAAATTCTCCAATGAAAGCTTTTATGTGAATTTTTTAAATAAAAGATCAAAATGATTAACAATGCAGATTTATTTTCACAGCCTTCTTTGATCATATTTACCAAGGGTGCCAATAATTCTGACCACGACTGTACATACACAACTTTTCTGGAAAACACAAGATAAGAATGAAGATTAAAGCATCATGATCATCTTATTCACAAACTTTTCACAAAGTTAACTTTTTCCCATCAGTTGACAGTTGACATCATCAAATTTAACAAGCTTTCAGTTTCATAACTGTACATTTCTCCCAGCAGTGACACTGCAGAAAATAACTTGTGTGATCAATGTCTTTCAATGATTCTGTGTTTTTCCTCAGTTACTTAATTGTTGCATCAAAAACAATTAATTTAATAAAAATGCATCTAATAAAAGTATTTTTTTTGTCTATGGTAAACAGATGGTAACCTTGACAGTGGAACCTTTCATGTGTGCGTAATGAATCATTTTAATCTGGATTATTAAATACTTTCAATGGAATAGATAAATAGTTGAGTCTCAGGGTCAGAAAACCTTAAAAAAAAATCAAACAGCACCTGTTGTTTGGGAGGGTTTCAAGAAAAGAAATCAAGAAAAGAAAATGCTCTCATACAAAAACAATCCCCAACATATTCTGTTGTCAGACACGACTGAAACTTCAAATGGGACTGGCTTCTATGGTCAGATGTAACTTAAAAAATAGCTTTTTAGCAACAAACACTCAAGATGGGTTTGGTGCACACAGGGATAAAAAGTGCCCCATGTGTACAATGTTGTGGGCCTATATTTCTGCTGGAGGTCCTGGACATCTTGTTTAGATACATGGCATCTTTGATTCTATCAAATACCAACAGATAAAAAATCAAAAAGTGACTGACTCTGTTAGAAATCTTATAATGGGCCATGTTTGGATCTTCCAACCGGACAATAATCCAAACACAAACCTTAAAAACAACACAAAAATGGGTCACTGGGCACAAAACCAAGCTTCTGCTATGGCCATTCCAGTCCTCTGACATGAAGCCTATAGAAAATGAGTGAGGTGAACTGAAGAGGAGAAGCACCATCATGGAGCTGGGAATCTGAAGGGTCTGGAGAGATTCTGAATGAAGGAATGGTCTCTGATCTCTTGTCAGGTGTTCTCTAACCTCATCAGGCATTATAGGAGAAAACTCAGAGCTGTTATTATGCCAAATGGAGGTTTCAAAAAGCATTGAATAAAAGGGTGCTGTTAATTGTGTCCAATGTATATAAGAGAAAAACATTTATGTCATAATGATATTTCCCCCCGTTTTAAATTCTCCAATGAAAGCTTTTATGTGAATTTTTTAAATAAAATTTTTCCCCTCTATATATATATATATATATATATATATATATATATATATATATATATATATATATATATATTGCAGTTTGGCCTACTTAAATAGTGGTTACTGAGGCCACAGCATGCAATGTTATCAAGCACAAAGGGAAATACAGAAACCACTGGATTGTTCCTATGACTATCTACAAGTTTGTGGCAAAAAAGCTTTTCAAAAGCTTTCAGTTCTCATGGCACATTCACCAAGTTTTCATGTAAACAGATCAGTCCAATGGCAACGTCGTGTGTGACCAAGGTGGAGCTGACGGTTTCCTGTGAAAACCTGCTGGACATGGATGTGGTGTCCAAATCCGACCCGCTGTGTGTCCTGCTCATGAACACATCAGGAAACCAGTGGTTTGAGGTCAGGTCACTTGTTGTTTGTTGTGCAAATAGTTCAAATATCTATGCGAATGCCTGTGCATATTTGGGAATCAGAATGTTTTTTTTCATAGGTCGATCGCACTGAGAGGGTTAAGAACTGCTTAAGTCCAAAATTTGCCAAGAAGTTTGTTGTCGATTACTACTTTGAGGTTGTTCAGAAACTCAGATTCTGCCTTTACGATATTGACAATAAAACCATCGATTTGAGCGATGACGACTTCCTGGGTGAGTTTGAGTGCTCGTTGGGACAGGTAAGACAACCAAAGATCCTAAACATCCATGTTTTGAAGTCATTTTTCCTCCGTGACATTGTCTGATGTGTTTTTTAATTTTTTTTATTTCTACACAGATTGTTTCCAGTAGCAAGCTGACGAGACCTTTGGTGCTGAAGAACAAAAAACCTGCAGGAAAGGGAACGATTACGGTGAATGTCCATGATATTTCATCATATTTACTCTAGATGTGGTTGCTAGAGAATAATATTTTTCCATAAAGTTGTTGTGACATGAAGAACATCAGCTTATTGTGGAAATAATTGATGGTGGACTGTTTTAATATATCATACAGATTTTTACATTATTATATAATACAGATTTTTTTAAAGTCTCTTTTTCTCAACAAGGCTGCATTTATTTAGTCAAAAATACAGTAAAATCAGTAATATTGTGAAATATTGTTACAATTTAAAATAACTGCTTTATTTTTCAAATGTAATTTATTCCTGTGATGTAAAGCTGAATTTTCAGCATCATTACTCTAGTCCTTAGTGTCACATGATCCTTCAGAAATCATTCTAATATGCTGATTTGCTGCTCAAGAAACATTATTATCAATGTTCAACATTTTTTTGTGCTAGTTAATATTTTAGTTGAAACAGTTCTTTGATGACTAGAATTTACAAACCCAATTCCAAAAAAGTTGGGACACTGTACAAAT
>NW_015505915.1:557243-568721 GCF_001515645.1 Sinocyclocheilus grahami | reverse complement strand
ATATTGTAATCAATATTGTCCTTGCATATCTTGTATGTATGCTAACCCTATCTGCCTCTTGCGATGCACCTGGGGCCTTCATTCTGTACCACTGACTCTCAATGCTGGGTATTAGGGCCCCCCCCCATGGGCCTGCCCTGTCGAAAGTCAGGAGATGAGGGCCTTACTTGGGACCTCTCTTCCTTCGCTCTGGTGACCTCTTGGGTTTTGGGGTCTATTAGACCTCCCCAATTAGGTTATCCTTAGCCCAAGGTGTAGGTCTTGTGTGGCCTCCTTGGTCCTCTTGTGCCCCTGGGATCAGCTGATGCTCCTCACCTATAAGTAGGTGTAGTTGAGCATTCCGCTACCCACGGGGGCAGGAGCCTGACAGTATCTCCCTCGTGCTCATGAGGGCTGCTCGTGGGTACGTCTCTAAGACAGACATCTGGTTCCTTTGATAGCGGAGTTGCGCTACAACCTCAAGTTGTTAGGCCATTCGGGTCTCCTTGAGGTGGTAGCTTCCAGGTTGAGCACGGTGGTACTCCTCTCACTCTCGAGTTAAATTGTGTACCTTGCTCCCTGATGACCTTGCCGGATCTATTGGCTTTGAGAAACCACCCTGGCCAGGCCACTCATGAGGTGAGCTAATTCATATTTTGCCCTGAGGGGCTCCTTGAGATTTAAGCTCCCTGTACATGCTGCACATGTACTGAGCTTGAGTTCTCCTCTCGCTGAGTTGCTGAGTAACTCCGCTTTTGAAATTCCACTCTGCAGTTATGACAGTTTGTTAGGCCCACAATGTGCCTCCCTGTTATATTGCCCTTATGGTTGAACTGGTGAACTCTCCTCTCTTTGAGAGCCTTCCCTGTGGTATGAGTATTATGGTACTCCCACTGCATAAAAATAGTAATTCTGGGATAAATCTGACACTGGAAATTCAGTGATTTTTGGCAGATTTATTGCCATTTGTAGAACAACAGTTTTACTACAAATACCATGCTTAATCCATAGTTAGTGTACCATTGTTAATGTATGGTTGCCATGGTTTAATAACTACAATAACCATGTTTTTTTTGTTTTTTTTGGGTTATGTACCATGGTTAATTGTCATAAGGGAGCAAGTGCTGTTGTGTCTTTCGGGGTGTTTATCGGTTAAAAATTAATTAGCCAGTCCTTTTAAATCTGTAGGTTAGTTTAACCTTTCCACATGTGAGTTTAAGGCCCTGTATCCACTAGTGTGTTTTCGTTATAAAACGGCATTTTTAAATGAAAACGATCCTTGTTTACACTTGCGTTTCAGAAACAATCACCGTCCACACTACACAACTGAAAACCATACAACAATGAGCATGATGTTATTGTAATTGTTTACATGGTCATCAAAGATACGCAGAGCGGATGTTGGCAGCCACGCCATCATTTTCACAAGTCTCCGTTTTGGTCCATTTACACTGAAACGCAACCCTGGAATTTCCAAACTAAAACGGGGTCAGCAGCGTTTTCGAAAGTCTCAATTTTCGAGGTTCGAAAACGCCGGAGTAGTGTAAATGACAGGCGTAACCGTAGCAAAAGTTATGCATTTTAAAACGAAAACACTCTAAATTTTTTTAATCATTTTCAAAGTTTTTAAATTCCTTGATTTATTGTTGTGATTATTTTTTTCTTTTCTTTTATGTAAAGCACTTTGAATTACCATTGTGTATGAAATGTGCTATACAAATAAACTTGCCTTGCCTAGTCAAAACGTAGCCTGAAATATACAAGCTGAGCCCCCAGCGTGAGTTTTTTTTAGGTGACCATTATTTTAGAATGTTTTGCTTTACTGTATCCTTGGAGATGCATCATGTTTGTTACATGACACACCGCAGCCACAATAGCGCTGTATGACACATGCATTATTTTTATTTTCGTTATTTTTTTAAATTAAAAATATTAACTAACGTGTTCACTATATTATGAAATATCTGATATTCCGATTCTCAAATACGTGTAAGTAAATGTATTTGGTAATTTAAACACCTTTATAATGTCAATGTTAGTTGATCTATAGCGGGTGATGGGCGCCATCATGTTAGTTTGCGCTGAATCCGAGCTGTGGAATTTACAACAGGTAAATTCATCCTATCCTCCCGAAAGACATTAAAGTAACCTTCCTGTGAACTGGGAAAATAGTAGACTAAACGTTATAGCTACCTACACAATGTGTATATGATATCAATAAAACATGTTGTCAAATTATAATTGATTGGTTTATAATTGGCACTTCCATAGACATCGGTGTGTATTTTACAAACTATAAATGTATTGTTTTGATAGTACTTATGTGTATTTAGATGTCTGAAACCTAAAATAAGCATTATATGGTTTAAAACACTTAATAGTTGTGATAATATGACAAGTGAGCGTGTCAGTCTCTGGCTCAGTGCCAGGAAAAGCGCGAAAGTGGATTTGAATTCAGCAGTTGATCATGTGACGCACTGAACGTTCTATTCACACCAGTGTGATCATACATTCCAGGGACCAGCCTAGAGTGATCACACCGGTGTGATCATACGCGTTAAAGGGTTAAATTAATCTGAATTGATTGAATCTAAATTAGTCTTTTGATTAACTCTTTTTTTGACAAGTTATCTCGTCTTTTACAAGAAATGCTTCCCCGCCAAAGACGAATTTTTACGGCTTTTCGTGTTTTCACTGTTATACACTTGGGGGCGCTATTACGCATCTTCTGAACATGTACACAACCTCCCAAACAAAAACACACGTGAACAGGATGGAGAAACTAGCGATCTCTTATGCAAACAGATGCATATGAAAAATAATTCGATCATCGGCAATAGACAACATATAAATGAAAACTGCATAATGTTACAGAGTAAAATGCTGATCCAGGAAGTGGTATATGTCTGTGCAAGCTTTGGAGGTATTGATGGAAGCGATTTACTGGATTCATGCTTTGATAATCGTACTGAATATTATCCAGATGTAATTTTTGATACAAATTTGATTTTCTCACCTTTTTGCTCAAAATTATGCATTTTTTATGAAACCTACTTATATTCAAGTGTTGATAAAACAGAATTTTTTGTTTAAAAGTAGAGGCTCTGATCTTTATTTTGGTGTATTGCATATATTGCATTTCAAATATTCATACAGCAAAATGTACTGGAGGTCATCAAATTTTAGTGAAAATCATCAAAATCGCTGGCGGTGGCTGGCAACTTTTTTCAAAGATGGTGGCGGGGAAAGAGTTAACAGAATCACAAAAATTTGAGTGAGATTGATAAAAATCCAGACTATTTGCGGGTAATATTGTATCTCGGGATTTGTTGTAGTTTGGTAATCGAGGTAATGAACAAAGTAATATCACGCACGGATATTTCAGGCCTCACATTTGGAGCTGAATCACTCGAGTCTCACAATTCTTGACGCCCATGAATCAAATCTTTTTTGAAATCGACTCCGAACCTCACTGTTCTTACCCCTCCCCCGCTGCCTCACTGCAATTTTTGCACATGTACTGCATCTGGTATGTTCTGAATTATTTACTTCAGACGAAGGTAAGTGTGAATATATAAAACCTTTTTGAATAACGTATTTACAAAAACGTAACATTCAAAGTTTTTTAAAAAGCCATTTATTCCTGCTTCAGCTGTTCTGTGGTGTCGCACTCGCTGATTGTACCTCGGATTCCTCTTCCTCCCTTTCATTCAGGTCTTTTAGCAGGTCATGCTGGTACGCCTGCAACACCACCATAGTGTGCAGACACGTAGACAAAGCTTATACAGCAGCCTGACCTGCTGCCATATAAGCTTTCTCAACCAAGCTGGATGTCAGTGTTACGGGGCTGACGAGACGTGAGACGTGCGGATCCATCTGCAAGGCTTTATTGTGGAGAAGACAGAGACGTGGTCATGAAGCAGGCAGGGTCAAACAGAGGCAGACAGGTATATGGTGGACAAGACACAAGAACAGTCCTAGGGCTAGCGTGGGTCGACGATGGGCAGACAGAGTCAGAAGGGGCAAGACTAAGGGAGAAATCCAGGAAACCAGGCGAAGATCAGAAACTGGGAAAACAGCTAGGCTAGGGCTAGGGCTAACCTCACTGTTCTTACCCCTCCCCCGCTGCCTCACTGCAATTTTTGCACATGTACTGCATCTGGTATGTTCTGAATGATTTACTTCAGACGAAGGTAAGTGTGAATATATAAAACCTTTTTGAATAACGTATTTACAAAAACGTAACATTCAAAGTTTTTTAAAAAGCCATTTATTCCTGCTTCAGCTGTTCTGTGGTGTCACACTCGCTGATTGTACCTCGGATTCCTCTTCCTCCCTTTCATTCAGGTCTTTTAGCAGGTCATGCTGGTACGCCTGCAACACCACCATAGTGTGCAGACACGTAGACAAAGCTTATACAGCAGCCTGACCTGCTGCCATAAGTTCATGGACCGGATTCGTGACAGTCAGCCTTACTGGCCTGGTGGGAAGCTTTGGGGCCTTCAGGGATGATGCTGAGGAAGGGGAGAGATAGCTCGCAAGCATCTGCTCCACCACCGGCATCACCCCATATCCCTTCTCATTCAGCCCTGTGATGTTAGAGTAATTTGACACAGTGGGGTTGAAGAGTCAGGATGAATATGGTTTATCCCACGATCTCGATACCTCGGCATGGAGATCAGGGAAAAATGGAAGGCCCCGTCATAAAGGCTGTGATTTTTTTCTTAGAAAACGCTCATCCAATTTGCTTTTTGGACAAGCGTCCTGTTTCTCGGCTGGCCAATTGATATTTAATTTGGCTACAGCACAAGTCACAAGCTCCTCATATGCGAGAGACTGTGCTGGCGAGTCCACAGTCGCCTCTGTGTCGATGCTCATCACGTCAACCTCCTCAGAGGAAGACAGATGAAGCATCTGACTCTCTCTCTCTCTGGGGGGAAGAAACCGCGGGGCAGCGTCTGATCCCAGAGAGGGAGCCGTAGATCTAGCGGGTGAAGACTGAGATAAGGACGAGCCCGTCTCGGATCCTCTTCGCTAAATCCACTTGCGATCCCCACGAGAACAGCCGCCACTGTGCCCCGGTAAGAGCAGGGCCGGACCCAGCAGGATCGCAAGCCTGGTCGCTTTCATCCAAGACGGCCAGGCAGGAACAGAGCACATGGAGCGGGAGAAGCTCACAATCATGACAGTCAGCCCCCTCGAGAGCTGACCATGCATGCTCCACTCCCAAATAGACGACGCACAAATCGTGTGTAGCCCGACCCAAGATATAGCGTGGGCAGGGAGGAACACATGACTTTAAACGCTGTCTGCTTCTTTTTCTTTTTCTTCTTTTTCTTTCCTTTCTTATTTGACATTGACTGAGTGATTTGTTCACATATACAGACGCGCTGGCTAAAGAGCAGAAGCTAACATGTGCGTTTGTCGGATGCGCTTTTATACTTCCTGGTTGCTCATGTCACCCCACTCGTGACGCCTCGCTTCTCTATTGGACTGATTTCATACATGCTTCAGTAAGTGGTCTCGCCAGGGCATTCTCAAAGCGTTGCAATGCAGCTCGAGTTCCTGAAGGGGAACTGCTGATCTTCAAAGAACAGTCATCAATCAGGTAACTTGCACACATAATGTTTAATAAGTTTTTGAATACCATTCAATTACCCAAGTTATCATATATTTTATTCAGTTACTAAATTTGGAAGATAGCACTTTTACTAGCTTTGATTTTTTCCTATTCTTAATTAAGTTTATTTTGACAAAGTTTGGGAGAAGCATTTCCAGATAATCCAACCAATGAGCATCAGAGGAAGTCTCTGTATCACTGCTTCCCCTTCAGAAACTTGAGCTGCATTAAAAAGCTATGGGAATGCCTTCATTACACATGTGACTCTGATTCACGTGTGTAATCAGTCCAATGGATGGACGAGACATCACAGGCGGGGTGACGTAGTGACCAGGACGCTTAAAAGCACGTGCAGTGGATACAGCAGCAGCTTTCTGTCATTCAGCAAGCGCTCTGTGTGTGTGTCAGTCGCTATCTGTTGTGAGTCTTATTTAGTGTTGTTTTTCCACTTATAAGCTCAATTTTGTTGAAGCTTCAGTCAAAAGAAGCATTTGGACGAGAGCAGGCAGCATTCAGGCTGTGTGTTCCTCCCTGCCCGTGCTATATTTCGGCCAGTTTGTGTGTTGTCTGCTTGGTAGCGAAGCATGCAAAGTCAGCTCTTGAGGGAGCTGACCACCCACATTGCGAGCATTTGTTACTGCCTTGCTTCACTCTCGGAAGGCTCTCTTTGAGGAGAGAGCCTTCACTAGCGTTTCTCGTGGTGCTTGCCCCGCTTTCACCAAGGCGGAGTGGCGGCTGTGCTCGTGGGGTTCGCATATAGATCCGGTGGAGGGAATGTAGAAGGGCGAGTCCCTATCTTCTTCCTCACCCACCAAATCCAGCGCCCGCTCTCGGGGATCAGAAGCCTATGCTGTGGTTCTTCCCCCCGGGGAGAGGGCTCGACGCTCCGCCTGTCTACCCACCGAGGAGGTTGGATTGGAGAACGTCGATGAGCTCGCCATTTGCACAAGCATCAGTTACACAAGCATATTATGCCTAATATTATAATCAGCAGCATTACTGGGGAGCGGAGCTCGCGCAGTCAGCTCTCAAAGGGGACTGATTATAATTTCCTGCTGTTAAACGCACCACTCTCGCCGGGCACGCTCCGAGGAGTGTGTCCATGCCTGTGATCTTGCGGTTCTGGTTCCGCTGCTGCTTAGGCATGGTTGAGATCGCGGGGATCACACATGATCTGGTGGACTGGTTGGAGACGGGCTCTCCCTATGTGTGACAGAGCGGCTCGCGCGCTGCCGAGGCAGCATGTGCATTACATTATTCTCGGTTTTTAATATGAATCGCATCACACCGGACCGTGCTTACTCGTCTGATTGTTTGGCTGCATGCAATTATGAGGAATTAAATGAAGTTAGTATCTGACTATGAGAATATAGATATACAGGGGCTCTTGGGATAAAAATGTATTGAGGGAGAGCACGTGTTTACCTCTCTTCCTCCGAGGAGGTTGAGGCAGTCAGCACGGGCTGCTGGGAGGGAGCAGTCCCAACTTACTGTGTTCCAGCCCCTCGTTCAGGGAGCGTCACTTCTCGTACTCTGCAAAGTCTAGAGACAGAGTGGCGCTTCCAGGCTGAAGGCATCTAGCGCAAGGCAGTTCTGCGGACCGTCATTCTCGTCTTCATCTAAAAAGTCCTGACACCTAAAGCCTAGGACTTCTGAGGGCCGGCCCCCTCTGGGGAAGAGTGGTGTACACCGCATTACACAGTGCCATCAGGAGATCGGTCTGCCAACCCTGCCACTCACGGTGCTTCAGGGCACAGCGGTCTCCGGCAAGCTCTTCTCCCAGTCACCACCTGGGAACATAGCAGTACTAAGAGGCTCGCTACCTTCTCGGAGGTCTCTAGAGTAGCTAGTTCGGTCGTCCCCTGCCAGTTCGCCGCTTCAGGGCACTGACCTAGCTGCTCTAAGTGCACCAGAGGCCAGTCTCGAGAGACTGATTCCCTTAGTAGGTCACCTGGCTGTGTGGGGAGCCCATGCCAAGCGTACCTCATTGGGTCCTGCCCCGAGAAGGCTCTGGTTCTATCAGTCTAGTCTTCTTAGGAGATGACGCGGGTCTGAGGACTGTCATTTTCAATAGGAGACTTCAGCTATGAGAGTCCTGATGCCATGGCTCAGGACCTCGGAGGGCAGGCCCATATGGGGAAGAGCGGTGTACACTGCATTACACGGTACCCATCTCTCGTCAGTGTCCTCAGGAGATCGTTCTGCCAACCCTGCCACTTACGGTGCTTCAGGGCGCAGCTGTCTCTGGCGAACACTTCTCTTAGTCACTGCCCAGGAATGTAGTGGTACTAAGAGCCTCGCTATCTCTTCGGAGTTCTCTAGAGTAGCTAGTTCGGCCATCCTCTGCCGGTTCGTCACTTTAGGGTACCAACCTAGTCTTGAGAGACTGATTCCTTGATTCCTTTAGTAGACTATTTGGCAGCGTGGAAACTACTGCCAAATGTGTATTGGTGGGTCCTGCAAACTGTAGCGAGAGGCTACAGAATCCAGCGTGGTTCTCTTCCGCCTTAGTTCAACGGGGTGATTCCCACTCTGGTGGGGCCCCGAGCAGGCTCTGGTAACGGAACAAGAAGTAAACACTCTCTTGAGGAAGGAGGCCATCGAGGTGGTCCCTCCTCTCGACAGGGAGTCCGGGTTCTACACCTGGTACTTAATTGTTCCAAAGAAGGATGGAGGGTTGCATTGCGAGAGGCCTCCTCTCGCTTTAGAGAGTTGTCAGGTTGAGGCCTCCGCTCCAAGAGTGGCTGTTTTTCTGCAAGTGTCGTCAGGCCTCCTCTCGCTACAGAGAGTTTCTGAGGCCTCCACTTGCCAGAGCGTCTCTAGGACAGTCTGAATTTAAGGTAGTGTGGGGTGTGGCCTCCTCTCACTTTAGAGAGTTGTTATGCTGAGGCCTCGTGGCAATGCCTACATGCCTTAGACATCTGGAAGAAACCTTGGTTCTCAGGGCTGGGCTTGGTGCTGGGAGCTCCTTGTCACCACGTAATACTAGCGACGGACCCATCCCTCACCGGTTGAGGAGCGGTCATGAGTGGCACTGACGGCACAGCGGCGGTCTCTTATATCAACCACCAGGGAGGTCTGCGTTCGTGCCCCCTTTACAGGCAGGCGCACCAGATCCTTGTGTGGTCCCAGGACCTGGGGTGGTACCTTTCCAAAAGGTACACTTTTGTACCTTTTAGGTAGTAATATGTACACTTTAGGTATTAATTTGTACCTCTAAGGTACCAATATGAACTATTTAGGTACAAAGGTGTGCCTTTTGAAAGGATACCAGCCCAGTGACAGCTTTTGTACATTTTATTCTGATAGTGTATGCAGTGGGTACATAAAAGAACACCCCCCCCCCTCTCATTTTGTTGCTTTGCAGCTTGAAATGAAGACTGACACAGTTTTTGTTTTATGTGGGTGTATTTACTCGGTGCAACTTATAACATCCAAGTGAGAGATATAACACCAACACATCAGGAAAAAAAAAATTATAAATCACCCCTTGTGTGTGTGTGCGTGTGTGTGTGTGTCTGTTTTAACCACCTTTTGATTTAATTACAGCCTTTAGTCTGTTGGGATATGACTCTGCTAACTTTGCACATCTAGACTTTGCAATGTTTGCCCACTCATCTTTGCAGAACTGCTCAAGTTCAGTTAAATTCGATGGTGACAGCTAGTGGACTGCAGTCTTCAAGTCATTCCACAGATTTTCAATGGGGCTTAAGTCTGGGCTCTGACTAGGCCATGCAAGGACATTCACCTTTTTCTCCTTCAACCACTGTGTGGTCAGTTTTGCTGTGTGCTTTGGGTCATTGTCATGTTGGAAGGTAAACCTTCTTCCCATTGACAACTTTGAGGCAGAGGGCAGCAGATTTTGCTCAATAATTTTTCCCCCCGTCCATTTTTCCTTATAACCTGACAAGTGCTCCAGTCCCTGCTGCAGAGAAACACCCCACAACAGGATATTACCATATCCGTGCTTTACCATAGGAATGGTGTTATTTAGATGGTGAGCTGAATTGGATTCCCACCAGACATATAGTTGGGTGTTGAGGCCAACTAATTAAATTTTAGTTTCATCTGGCCTCAGAATCTTCAAGATGCATTTCCCCATAGCAACCACTGGAGGATGCAGTGTCTTGTTCCCTTCTCAGGGAACTACTACAACAACTACCTTTTTTTTTGTAATTCACTGTTTTTTATTTTGATAGAACACACAAAAAAACATTACAACAAAGGAGAGAAAACCTATTAAATAAACCATTGCCCTCTCAGAACCTCCCCCCATCGCACCCGAGGACCCACATAAACACAAAAGTAAAACAATATAAAATCAAATAAAAATATATACAAACAAAATTGGTAATAATATTAACAGAATTACATCTTTAGATTAAATTACCAAAATCTTCGAGACTATGGAAATCCAGTTCTTCCAAATAGATAAAGTAGCAGGCTTTGCGTAATTAGTCTGTGCAGAAGACAGTTGCAGATATAGTATTTCCAATAAGGAATGAATACAGTGCTTAGCAGAAAGGTCATGAGGGGGTTTCCAGCGTTGAACTAGTAATTTCTTTGCCACAGTCAAAGCTGCTAGGCAAAATTTCCGTTCTTTCTCACTTACAGGAAATTGAGAATTATCATTCAACAATAAAATAACAGGATCTTTGGGAAAATGAATGTTGATAACCTTGTATAAAACATCAAGCACAATATCCCAACATTTTTGCACATCTGGACAGTCCCATAGTATATGTATCAAGGTGTCGAGGCAACCTGGTCCACAAAATATGCAATATGGATGGGGTGATAAACCCATAGCATAACGAATGTATTATCCCACACTGTGTCCCATTCAATGCTTCTATTATAGGGAGTCAAATCTCATAACCATGCTCCAGCTTTAGGGAAATTATCTGTATTAAGATTTGAAAAGCAAAGGTAAAAATAAGAAACAATTCCTATGCTTGGCGCATTTTGAATCCATTGCATTACTGGGTGAATTTGAAGATTATTACCCCAAGGAACCTTTTGAGATCTTAATGCAGAACGACGTTGAAAATATAGAAATAACGTGTTACGGGAAATGTTAAATCTTTCAATTAAGTCTTGAAAATCTAAAATTGATTTATCTCCATTTATATTGTTTAACGTTAGAATACCTTTTGAAACCCAAGTTGGCTGTACAAATGGTTGTCCACCAGAAAGCAGATTTAGATTGTGCCATACGGGAGTATGGGTACGCCATATAGTTTTAGATGAAAAAAGGGATTCAATCTTTTTAAATATTTGGAGAGTATAGGAAAGTATAGGTCCATAATTTAATGAGCACTTGCTATACGTAAGGCCAGAAAATAAAAAAACTTGCAAGCGAACTGGTGAAATAAGCTCTTGCTCTATTTCTTTCCAGGAGGACTGTGAACAAGGATCAAACCATTTCTTAACTGAGAGCAGAATAAAGGACCAATGATACCATTTAAAATTTGGGCAACCCCATCCACCTTTCATTTTAGTTCTTTGAAGTGTAGACCACTTAACGTGGGGACGTTTTCCATTTCAAATATATTTTATTAGTAAAGAATCTATTTTTTCCAATAATTTGTAGGTGGGGGGAGAGGAACCATGGAACTAACTAAATTGATGCGAGGCAGAATGTTAATTTTTATTACTGACATTTGGGCAGAAGGTGATGAGGGCAGATACATCCATCTTTGAATATCAGACTCAATTTTTGCATAAATTGACATATAGTTTATTTTTGAGATGAGGGGTAAAGTGGGTCTGAGTTCGATCCCTAAATATTTAACTTGTGTTGATATTAGGATATTGTTTGGAATAGAAAAGTTAAGGCCACCGGAATTAAGAGGCATCAAAATAGTTTTAGAATGATT
>NW_015505915.1:554013-557160 GCF_001515645.1 Sinocyclocheilus grahami | reverse complement strand
CCATGGGATTAGTGTACAGAGTTTGTATCATTCTAATAAACCGGTCACCAAAATTGAACTTCTTTAAAGTATGCCATAGAAAGCCCCATTCAAGCCGATCAAAGGCTTTTTCGGCATCAATAAATAGAAGGCCACTAGGCGTTTTCAATTTCCCTGATTCTGATGACGTGTAACACTCGGCGGATGTTGTCAGAAGCCAGGCATCCGGCGATGAAACCTGATTGATCTGGAACAATTAATTTATGTATTACTTCGTGTAGACGTCTGGCAATAACTTTAGCATAGATTTTGACATCCTCATTAATCAAGGAGATGGGCCTATAGTTAGAACAGTCCGAGTGATCTTTGCTAGGTTTAGGTAGAACGGTGATTAAAGCTGTATTGAGGTCTCTGTGAAAATGGCCCTTGGATATGGCCTCATTTATAGTGCGTAACCAAATAAGACCTAGTAAATCACATAACACCAGGTATAACTCTATTGGGAAGCCGTCAATTCCGGGAGACTTTCCTTTATTTGAACAAATTACTGCATTATGTAGTTCTTTTAAGGTTATATCAGAATCAAGGTTGTCCACTTCCTCTTTTGAAAGTTAATTTAAATTCAACTGATCAAAAAATCTTTTTAACTTGTCAGTACTGGATTGCATTTCTGAAGTATATAATTTTTCATAAAATGACGTGAATATTTTGTTAATATCTTTGGGATGTGAATTGAGAACATTTTTTGAATTTTTAATCGCCCGTATATTAAAACGTTGCTCATGTTTTTTCAGAGTAAGTGCAAGGAGTTGGCTTGGTCTGCTTCCGTCTATATAGTATTTATGTTTTGTAATATGCATTAAATATTCTGCTCTTCTGCGAAGCAAATCATTGAGTGCAGCCCTTTCAGCCTTTAACTTATGTAGTGTAATACTGGAAAAGTTGTAACCTAATTCCCTTTCTAAGTCCCCACATCTTCTTTCTAATACTGATATTTGTTCAAAATATTTCTTTTTAAGTCTAGCCGAAAAGGAAATGGCTTTGTTCCTTAAAAAGCCTTTGATAGACGCCCATAACATATCATAATTGGAGACTGAGTTTTGATTTAATCTGATAAATTCGGTCAGTTCTGCTCTCAGTTGAGAAAGAAGTCCTCATTTTGTAGAAGCAGAGTATTAAATCTCCATCGGGACGGTTTGCGGGTCGTCTTGCTCTGGAGATGTGCTAATACAGCATTATGGTCAGAAACACTTTGTGGTAGGAATTCAATATGAATTAGATCTGGAAGTAGCGTAGATGTAAGTAAAATATAATCAATACTTGAGAAGGATTTGTGACTTGGGGAAAATAGGTGTATTCCTTAGCAGTTGGATTTTGTAGATGCCATGCATCACACAGGTCTAGGTCTTTAATAAACAATTTTAGTGATGTAGAAGACTGAGACTGTTACCGAAACTGAGGGATTGGAACGATCCAAAACTGTGTCAAACACGGCATTCATGTCAGATCCAATAATGATTGAATAACCATGAAGAGATAAAAGTGTTTTCAAAACTTGTGGAAAAAAGAGACGTCATATGAATTTGGGACATATATATTAACAAATGCATACCGGTTTCCTTCAATTAAAGCACAGCAATAAGCAACTCGACCATCGTCATCAGAGCCTTTGTGTTCAATAATAAAATTAGAATTACCTTTAAAAAGTATTGTCACCCCTTGCTTTTTAGAATTACAACTTGATGATACTATGGGACTATAACGCCTGTTTTGCATTCTTTGAGAGTCTATAGCGGTAATCTATTCGCCTTATTAACCCCTATGATTTAAACAAACTAAGGAATATAGAATTATAAGGTGATTTTTACAGAACTCCGAAGTAATCCTAAAACATGTGATTTCCATAACTCGACTCTTTATGACAACCGGAATTAAATTATGAACTGAGTCCCCTCTTTTCTAGGTTAGCAAGCTTACAATAATCAACTAGAAACTCTCTATAAAGCAATGTCTAACAATCTGCACACGAGAGAGAAAAAATAATATAAAATAAACAAATAAAAATACTGTATAAAAATAGGAACATGTTACCAATTCACTCTGATGGGCTGAACCAAGAGTAAACGTTGAAAAGATTTCTAGTCCTTGTATTGAGCAAATTTGTGGTCAAAAACGATACTAGTCATCCTCCATTGTCTCCTCAGGTGGGAAGTTTAAAGATCTGCGTGCAATAGGTGTCGCCGCTCCATCAAGAACCTCGAGATACTTTTCAGCATCTTCCGGAGATTCAAGCGAGTATTTCTGACCCTTGAAAGTGACTTTCAGCAGTGCTGGGTAGATCAGGAAAGTTTCAGCGCCTTTCTGGTGAAGCTTGGATCTTACGGTTGAAAACGCCTTCCTTTTTTGTGCCGTCTCGTGACTGTAATCAGCATAGAACTCCAGATGCGCTCCTCCGGGCAAAGTGGGTTTTGCTTTATGTGCTCCTTGAAGGATGGCTTGCCTGTCAGGGTAGCGAAGAAGCCGAAATATCAACGATCGTGGCCTAGGTGAGTTGGAGTACGAGTATACGCGTTTGCTGCTCGTAGCAGGCATTTGGGGAGACATCGATTTTTTGCTGGTAGCCATTCTTGTATTAGAAATGTCCAGTTGTCAAAAAGAGACGATATTTTCCTTGGTATGAAATGAAATATCTTGAAATAGGAGGTTAATACTCAGGAGCCTAGTGTTGTGCAGCCATTTTGCAGCGCGCGCCACCGGAAGTCTCTACAACAACTACCTTACTTACTATCAAGAAGCAGCAAATTGGGAGTTTATTGAGGGAAACCTGTTAATAGTAAATATGTATTCAATAATCTAAAGGGTTAACAAAGTTTTTATAAAGAAAAAGAAAAGTGGATAATTTGTATTTGTATTACAATATAGCTTAGCACCATACTTATTTTAATCTAATATTAAATTAACAATGGATTCCAGTAGTTTGATGTTAGCCTGTACATAGATAATTACATGGAAACAGTGCCAGCCCGACCTAATAAGCGATATAAGCAGTTGCATAGGTCCACGTGGCCACCAGGGGGGCCCATGTTAGAGTTCAGACAGTAATGCCAGTTTCAGTCGGTGTGTTAATGTTTGAAAATTTAGAGGCGGCACTATAAAACTGGCACAGAT
>NW_015505915.1:552419-553304 GCF_001515645.1 Sinocyclocheilus grahami | reverse complement strand
AGATCTTAAAAATGGAAAATATATGTCTGTATCTAGGTGTAAAAAAACATTAACTTCTGTGGACTTATGGTAATAGTAAAGTGTCCATTGGATGTGCACTTCAAAATCTCGCTGGAAGTAGGTCATCCATCAACAGGGTTTGTTTTGCATTCTAGGCTTGATGTTAACGCAACAAACATATTCTACTAAATATAAAAAAAGAAAATCCTGCACCAAAATAGGCATGCTAGTATATTTGTACCACTTTAGAATCCATTAGTGAGTAGATTGTGATTTCCGACAGATGTAATGAACAATTAACCAACAGGACAACCTTCTCCAATCAACCGGTTCTGAAACATGCAAATGTCTTTCTCTCTTGTCTCTCTCCTCTTTCGCAATTTCCCTGCCTCTCTGGCACTCAAGAGCACACTGCAGTCCTCAGTGTGACAGTATTTTGGTGAACACATCAGCGGCACACGGACCTGCTCTTGCTGCAGTCTAAAAGATTTCAGCTCTTGTCCCTGACAAACACATGTTTTAACAGTCAATTATCCAGTCTGTAAAGCCCCCTAATTACAGCACAAATCACATCTGCATCTGGCAGTGAGATTCACAGAGCTCGGTAGGAGAGGAGAGAGGCATTTTGAAATGGTTGAACCATGAAAGTCTTCTGGAGTTGAACAGTCTTAGTCTTCTGGAGTTAATAGCAAACTATTCCTGTAATGCAGAAGCTGTGGAAGAAATAAGGGCTCAGTGTGCTGCCGTATTCCCTGGAAGCTGCCTGTGCCTCAGTTCGATGGTCTTATCGTGTTTGAAGGAGTGAAAGAGGAAACAGGTTGACTGTAAAGTGTGCATAGATTGCAGCATCACAGATAAACAGTGAGCATGTAAAATGTAAATGCA
>NW_015505915.1:550757-551270 GCF_001515645.1 Sinocyclocheilus grahami | reverse complement strand
TAAACAAAAGGAAAGTACAACCAATGAACAGATGCAAGTTGCTGTAAATGAAATTTGTGAGGAGGCACAGTTAACAATGGAAAAAGAACTTCTTTTTAAGACCCCTCAAAAAAGAAAAATGAAAAACAAGTCACTAGATGCGAAAATAAGCAAAACTGACGAGTTACAAGGTAATGAAATGCAGGACACAGAGAGTGACAGCGATTCCTCTGAATGCAGTGTGAGTCTCTCGCAAAGTGAACCCATTGCTCGTAATTATGAACTTGAAGACATCAAATTGTTCCTCAGATCAACAAAAAATAAGACAGGAGTACAAGTACAAGAATATTTCCCTAATCTGAAGCAATTTGTTGATATAGTAAAAAATCTGATGGCCAGAGACTGCTTTACCAACAAAGAAGTTTATAGATTAAAAGAATGTGTGAGGAACGTCTGCATTGCTCTAAATAATGATACTGTTTATGAAAACTAGGAATAGCTTTTCTTCTTTGGCTTGGTAAGATGTATCTGTCA
>NW_015505915.1:549352-549601 GCF_001515645.1 Sinocyclocheilus grahami | reverse complement strand
ACAGTTTCCATTCCTGAGTCAAGTCAAGTCTCAGCTGATCTGCCATAGCCTCGACACGTCTCAGCTGTTCATCCAGAATCACGTTGCATCACAGCTGATCATCCAGAGTCATGTCACGTCCTGTCTGTTACACCCAGATTCTCAAGGTCAGCCCTTCGGTATCCCAGTCTGGTATCCAGTGTGAGGGATGCACCGCTGGTGTCTGCACGCACAGCTGGTATCCCCAAACCCACTCACTCTAACCCTTCT
>NW_015505915.1:544998-549262 GCF_001515645.1 Sinocyclocheilus grahami | reverse complement strand
CAACATCTCCAGAGGTGGCGGCTTACGCTGCAGAACCTCCCGAGGTAGCGATGTCCTCTGCTGTGCTCCCAGTGGCCATGATATCCGCTGCAGTCTCTTCAGAGGTGGCGGCGCATGCTGCAGAACCTCCCGAAATGGCGGTGCTCGCTTCAGCTCCTTGCGTGGTGGTGGCACCCCGCAACGCACTTTCAGCCTGTCCTGTTCCGGCCAAGGAGGCCACCTATGAACTCTCTGCCTGTCCTGTTCCGGCCAAGGAGGCCATCTATGAACTCTCTGATTGTCCTGTTCCGGCCAAGGAGGCCGTCTATGAACTCTCTGATTGTCCTGTTCCGGCCAAGGAGGCCGTCTATGAACTCTCTGCCTGTTCTGTTCCGGCCAAGGAGACCGTCTGGGAACTCTTTGTCTGTCCTGTCACGGCTATGGAGGCCGTCTGTGAACTCTCGCCCCGTCCTGTCACGGCTATACAGGCCCTTTACGAACTCCCTGCTTTTCTTGTCACGGCTATGGAGGCCGTCTGTGAACTCTCGTCCCGTCCTGTCACGGCTATGGAGGCCGTCTGTGAATCCTCGTCCTGCCCTGTCACGGCTATGGAAGCCATCTGTGAACCCTCTGCCCGTCCTGTCACAGCTATAGAGGCCATTTGCGAACTCCCTGCTCATCCTGTCACGGCTATAAAGGCCGTCTGCGAACTCCCTGCTCGTCCTGTCACGGCTATGGAGGCCGTCAGGGAATCCTCATCCTGTCCTGTCACGTTATGGAGGCCGTTTGTGAATTCTTTGCTTGCTTTGTTTTGGCCCAGGAGGTCGTTTGTGAACTGTTGTCCTGTCCCGACCCAGTCGGGGAGGCTGCCTCGCAGCCTTGTCTATCAACCCCAGTGTTCTGTCTGTGTTGTCTGTCTCTGCTCTCTCGTTGTTACAGTCTCCGCCATGGGCTCCTGGTCAGTGTGGTTCACCGGGGGGGTTTCCTGTTCCTTCTGCTCTGCCGTGGTGGTCTGTCTGGCTCTGGTGGTCCTCTGCTCCGCCGTGGTGGTCTTCTGCCCTGCCATGGTGGTATGCTGTCTGGCTCTGGTGGTTCCCTGCTCCACCTGTACTGCCGGCTCCACCCTGGCTCTCTGATCCGCTGGTTCTGCCTCAGTTCCTGGTCTCTCCACTTTCACGTGGACCTGGCCCTCCATCCCTCCCCCTGTTCCGCCTCCACTTCACCGCCCTCCGGAATCGTGAAGTGTTTTGGAGCGTCTGGAAGCCACTCATTGGGGGGGGACAAACAGTACTGATTGCACACAGCTGTCATCAATCACATCGTCCCTATATAACACTCACTCTGATTCCTTCCCTCTGCCGAGTATTGTATAGCGTTTATCACTCTCATAGCGATAGCTACTCTACGGAGCCTGTCTAGTTTGTCCATAGCCTTATCTTAGTCTTGCCTTGTCTGTTTTCTCCTGTCCTGATCTTTGCCTGTTTTCCTGGATTTTTCCCTCTAGTTTCGCCCCTGTGATTCTGTCTGCCGATCGTTGACCTACGCTAGCCCTAGGACTATTCTTGTGTTTTGCCCGCCATATACCTGTTTGCCATTGTTCGACCCTGCTTAAAACCCTCTTAAATAAAAGCTTGCAGATGGATCCTCACGTCTCGTCAGCCCCGTTACAGTATCTTTTCTTATTTTTCCTTTTTATAATGAGTGAATTGCATCTTGCTTCTTTGAATGTTAATGGTGCAAATAATTTAAAAAAAACAGCATTTTTTAAGAAATTGAATAGAACTGTATAGATATACCTTTTTTACAAGAGACACATAGTAGCTCAGTTAATGTAGTTGATTGGATGAAAGAATTCAGTGGAATACCTGTTTTAAGCCACAGTTCTACTCTAAGTGGTGGAGTTGCCATTTTGTTTAGTATGAATTTTAAACCAATTTCATATGATGTAAATGAGATTATTAAAGGTAGACTCTTAAAAGTTAGAGCTACTTATGAAAGTTTTGTTTTGGTACATATTTGCAGTTATGCTCCAAATGCACCTGTGGAAAGATTATTGTTTTTAGATACCCTCTGTTCAACTTTACAAAATTGCTGTACTGTACCTGTACCATCCATCTCATGAACACTTGACAATAACTGTGGAACACACACGATTTATTCACTCATACACTTATTTATCTAACACACATACTCAGTCTACGTTTCAATTTGCACAAAATATACCTGTACATACAACTGTCTATTGTTATATACCTGTACATACAATTGTCGATTTGTATATTTTTATTCCTTATTTACTTGTTCTATTTTTTATTTATTTTTACTTTTTATTTTTCTGTCACTGTCATTCTGTTGCACTGTGGAAAATTCTGTCATGAAAACAAATTCTTCGTACGTGTAAACATACCTGGCAATAAAGCTCATTCTGATTCTGATTCTGAAGTACTTGAAAAACAAATAATGGATTTGCAGAAATTGACTCATACCTCAAGTGATATTAATTGTTTGGAAACCTTTTTAAGGAAAAAAAGCTGCATTTAAAGACCTGCTAGATCAAAAAACACAGGGGGCTCTGGTCCGGGCAAAATTTTTTAACATTGATCAGATGGATGCATCTTCGAAATATTTATTTGGCCATGAAAGGAAAAATGGACAAAAGCGCATAATTCATGCCTTACGTTCTGAGGATGTTTTTTTGCTATCTAATCCCAGAGAGATTAGTGAAGAATCAATGCGTTTTTACCAGTCCCTGTATGGAAGTGAACTTGAGCCTGAAGATCGGGGAAAAAATGTTTTCCTATAAAATCTTCCAAAAATCTCAGAGGAGTCCAATAAAGAGCTGGACAGTGCCCTGACCTTAGGAGAGCTTTATACAGCACTCCAGAGTATGGAGTCTGGAAAAACTCCGGGTATGGATGGGCTGCCGGTTGATTTTCTGAAAACCTTCTGGTCTGAGATTGGAGTGGATCTGCTGGAGGTGTTCAATGATAGCTTACTGAAAGGTGGGTTGCCGTTGAGCTGCCGAAGAGCAGTGGTTACTCTTCTCCCAAAAAAAGGAGATCTCACTGAGATTAAAAATTGGAGGCCAGTGTCACTTTTATGTAGTGATTACAAGTTACTTTCAAAAACATTGGCAATCAGGTTGGCTAAGGTAATGGGACAGGTGATCCATCTGGATCAGTCTTACTGTGTGGCTAGTAGGTCAATTTTTGACAATATTTATTTTATTAGGGATATTATACAGGTTTCTAAAATACTTGATATCAAATGCGGTCTGTTGTCCTTAGATCAAGAAAAAGCATTCGACAGAGTGGAACATTCATATTTATGGAATACCTTGGAAGCCTTCGGCTTCCATGACATTTTTTTAAGTATGCTAAAAATGCTTTATAGTGACATTGAGAGTGTAGTTAAGATTAATGGTGGCTTATGTGCTCCATTCAAGGTTAATAAGGGAATTAGACAAGGATGTTCATTGTCAGGTATGTTATATTCTATTGCTATTGAACATCTACTCCTGCAAATTAGGAAGAGGTTGGATGGGTTAAGAGTACCACAGTGTGATTTGAATTTTTGTTTATCAGCCTATGCTGATACGTTATAATAATAATCAATAAACAAGAGGATATACATGTCCTATCGAAATTAATGGAATTTGGAAAATGGTCTTCAGCAAAGGTTAATTGGAAGAAAAGTGATGCTTTGTTATTAGGAGATTGGCATGATGGAAAACCAACTCTACCTGAAGGTTTATGTTGGAGTAGATGGGGCATAAGATATATTGGAGTGTTTTTAGGAGATGACACTGTTTCACAAAAAAAAAACTGGGATGGAATGTTAAAGAAAGTAAGAGGTCGTCTAGACTGGAAATGGCTTATTGTCACTTATAAACACTTATTGTCAATAACTTGGTTGCCTCACTTTTATGGCATAGACTGGCATGTATTGACCCTCCTGCAAAATTGATGGCTGAAATTCAAGCGGTCTTTGTCTTTTGGATCCCACAGAGCATATTGTATTTACCTAAAGAGGAAGGCGGTCAAGGTTTAATTCATTTACAGAGCAGGATTGCAACTTTCCGGTTACATTTTATACAAAGATGTCTAGATGGACCAGTGACTGTAGAGAAAGCTGGAGAGCTATAATTTGCATTATACTGCAGATTGTTGGAAATTTTGCTCTGGATAGAGCTCGGTTTCTGATGGACCCCAAGAGTTTGAACCTCTCACAGCTGCCTCTTTTTTTTATCAGAATCTTTTTAAAGTGTGGAGTTTTTTTCACATCC
>NW_015505915.1:539943-544797 GCF_001515645.1 Sinocyclocheilus grahami | reverse complement strand
ATGTACTTCCGTTTATTCACCACCAGAGGTCACCCTTTCCTTTACATTGACTCTCGCACAACACAAACTGTTGCATAGCACCCCGGACTACATATCCCATCATTCTTTGCATGATTTGCACACTGCACTGATTGCACACAGCTGTTTCTAATCACCTCACTCACTATATAACACGCACTCTAACCACCTTTCTCTGCTGAGTATTGTTTAGCCCGTACCCCGTTCTTAGTCTCTGTGTTTTCCTTGTTTTGCCTGTTTTCGCGGTTTCGGATCTTTGCCTGTTTTCCCTGGATTTATCCCTCTAGTTTCGCCCCTGTGATTCTGTCTGCCGATCGTTGACCTACGCTAGCCCTAGGACTATTCTTGTGTTTTGCCCGCCATATACCTGTTTGCCATTGTTCGACCCTGCTTAAAACCCTCTTAAATAAAAGCTTGCAGATGGATCCTCACGTCTCGTCAGCCCCGTTACAGTATCTTTTCTTATTTTTCCTTTTTATAATGAGTGAATTGCATCTTGCTTCTTTGAATGTTAATGGTGCAAATAATTTAAAAAAAACAGCATTTTTTAAGAAATTGAATAGAACTGTATAGATATACCTTTTTTACAAGAGACACATAGTAGCTCAATTAATGTAGTTGATTGGATGAAAGAATTCAGTGGAATACCTGTTTTAAGCCACAGTTCTACTCTAAGTGGTGGAGTTGCCATTTTGTTTAGTATGAATTTTAAACCAATTTCATATGATGTAAATGAGATTATTAAAGGTAGACTCTTAAAAGTTAGAGCTACTTATGAAAGTTTTGTTTTGGTACATATTTGCAGTTATGCTCCAAATGCACCTGTGGAAAGATTATTGTTTTTAGATCCCTTCTGTTCAACTTTACAAAATTGCTGTACTGTACCTGTACCATCCATCTCATGAACACTTGACAATAACTGTGGAACACACACGATTTATTCACTCATACACTTATTTATCTAACACACATACTCAGTCTACGTTTCAATTTGCACAAAATATACCTGTACATACAACTGTCTATTGTTATATACCTGTACATACAATTGTCGATTTGTATATTTTTATTCCTTATTTACTTGTTCTATTTTTTATTTATTTTTACTTTTTATTTTTCTGTCACTGTCATTCTGTTGCACTGTGGAAAATTCTGTCATGAAAACAAATTCTTCGTACGTGTAAACATACCTGGCAATAAAGCTCATTCTGATTCTGATTCTGAAGTACTTGAAAAACAAATAATGGATTTGCAGAAATTGACTCATACCTCAAGTGATATTAATTGTTTGGAAACCTTTTTAAGGAAAAAAAGCTGCATTTAAAGACCTGCTAGATCAAAAAACACAGGGGGCTCTGGTCCGGGCAAAATTTTTTAACATTGATCAGATGGATGCATCTTCGAAATATTTATTTGGCCATGAAAGGAAAAATGGACAAAAGCGCATAATTCATGCCTTACGTTCTGAGGATGTTTTTTTGCTATCTAATCCCAGAGAGATTAGTGAAGAATCAATGCGTTTTTACCAGTCCCTGTATGGAAGTGAACTTGAGCCTGAAGATCGGGGAAAAAATGTTTTCCTATAAAATCTTCCAAAAATCTCAGAGGAGTCCAATAAAGAGCTGGACAGTGCCCTGACCTTAGGAGAGCTTTATACAGCACTCCAGAGTATGGAGTCTGGAAAAACTCCGGGTATGGATGGGCTGCCGGTTGATTTTCTGAAAACCTTCTGGTCTGAGATTGGAGTGGATCTGCTGGAGGTGTTCAATGATAGCTTACTGAAAGGTGGGTTGCCGTTGAGCTGCCGAAGAGCAGTGGTTACTCTTCTCCCAAAAAAAGGAGATCTCACTGAGATTAAAAATTGGAGGCCAGTGTCACTTTTATGTAGTGATTACAAGTTACTTTCAAAAACATTGGCAATCAGGTTGGCTAAGGTAATGGGACAGGACTCACTCTGATTCCTTCCCTCTGCCGAGTATTGTATAGCGTTTATCACTCTCATAGCGATAGCTACTCTACGGAGCCTGTCTAGTTTGTCCATAGCCTTATCTTAGTCTTGCCTTGTCTGTTTTCTCCTGTCCTGATCTTTGCCTGTTTTCCTGGATTTATCCCTCTAGTTTCGCCCCTGTGATTCTGTCTGCCGATCGTTGACCTACGCTAGCCCTAGGACTATTCTTGTGTTTTGCCCGCCATATACCTGTTTGCCATTGTTCGACCCTGCTTAAAACCCTCTTAAATAAAAGCTTGCAGATGGATCCTCACGTCTCGTCAGCCCCGTTACAGTATCTTTTCTTATTTTTCCTTTTTATAATGAGTGAATTGCATCTTGCTTCTTTGAATGTTAATGGTGCAAATAATTTAAAAAAAACAGCATTTTTTAAGAAATTGAATAGAACTGTATAGATATACCTTTTTTACAAGAGACACATAGTAGCTCAATTAATGTAGTTGATTGGATGAAAGAATTCAGTGGAATACCTGTTTTAAGCCACAGTTCTACTCTAAGTGGTGGAGTTGCCATTTTGTTTAGTATGAATTTTAAACCAATTTCATATGATGTAAATGAGATTATTAAAGGTAGACTCTTAAAAGTTAGAGCTACTTATGAAAGTTTTGTTTTGGTACATATTTGCAGTTATGCTCCAAATGCACCTGTGGAAAGATTATTGTTTTTAGATACCTTCTGTTCAACTTTACAAAATTGCTGTACTGTACCTGTACCATCCATCTCATGAACACTTGACAATAACTGTGGAACACACACGATTTATTCACTCATACACTTATTTATCTAACACACATACTCAGTCTACGTTTCAATTTGCACAAAATATACCTGTACATACAACTGTCTATTGTTATATACCTGTACATACAATTGTCGATTTGTATATTTTTATTCCTTATTTACTTGTTCTATTTTTTATTTATTTTTACTTTTTATTTTTCTGTCACTGTCATTACAAGAACAATCTTTTTCTGTTGATTTCTTTTCTTGCACAGGAATGGTTTTGTATAAGATGTGTGTTCTGATCCTTGACAAGAAAATGCTTGACAAAAGAGTTGATACCCCATGGCATTCAGTTTTTAAATTATGTGATGATGTAAAACCTGAATGAAGAGTGTTATATAAGCCACCATTATCAAAGAAAATAGGGGATTTGTAATGGAGAATTATCCATGGAGCCATTGCGGTTAATTCTTTTATTTCTGTTTTGGATTCCAATAATAACCCTGGTTGTCCTTTCTGTTTTCAAAAGGAAACAGTTTTTCTTCAGTTTTAGGCTTAAACCTTTATTTGTGTTGGTTCAAGAAATGTGTGTCAAGTTCAATGAGAGTTTCTTTCCTGAAACCTTTATCTTTGGTTTTAAGTATGCGCAGAAAAAATGTTTTGTGTTTCAATTACTGAATTTTATTCTTGGGCAAGCGAAATTGGCTTGGAAAAGTAAACTAGAGCAAGGGTGCAATGATGATGTGATTATGGCTTTTAGGTCTTTACTCAAAGCAAGAATACTGATTGATTTTAATTTTTATAATGCCATGAATGATCTTTCCACTTTTAAATGATTATTTTCATGATGTGTTATGTAAAATAACTGAAGATGATTTATTTTTTTGTTTTTGAGTGTTTTTTACTAAATATCTGATTGGCGTAAATGTACCTTGATCTGTTTTGGGATATTTGTGAATAAAGTTTTTTTTTTAAAAATCAAAATATCTCTCTCTCTCTCTACTTTCCGTACCCACTGTATATATATATATATACTATTGTGTAAAAGTCTAATGCCATTAGTATTTTCACCAAAAAAAAGTGTTAAGCCAGGACAACAAAGAACCAAATGATATAAGGAGCACATATGAAAGAAAAAAAAATGCCAAAAAAACCCCCTAAATTGTATAGTATGAGTATAGTGCAACAGCAAATAGCTTTTTTACATTTTAGAGAAGTCAAGTTGCGATACCGAACAGGACCACATGGTGATGCCAAAAATACCCTAAACCAACCGATGGCTGACTGCATATATCTACTACAGTACACGGATCCATTCAGAAAAACTAAACAGCAACATACACATGACAAATCAAAACAATATTGTGAATGTGTGTTGAAACAAAGTGAATGTATGAAAATGTCTGTGCCTGTGCATAAATACAATGTGCGATCAGTGCGTCAAGAGCACTCATACACGCATTATTATAACGGACTCACGCGTACTTACTGTACTGTGCGACTCCTGTACGCCACCACAATCGTCTTTACCTTGATTGCAGTCTTCATCTATCAAAACTTTACTAGAGAGAGTGGTTATCAAGTCGAGAAACCGTAGTTTGCATCTCATCTGGCCATGCAGCGGTGGGATGTGTTGACAATCTGTTCAGTCTGTACTTCACACAAGCGTGTGACATGTGAGGGCTCGCGCTCTTCAGAGACAATCACAGAATATGACAGAGCTCGTGTTTAAAAGTGAATAATTCACTGAAAACGCAACATGAGTCTCTGTTCTCTCTGCAATCTCTGATGTAATCAGCCTGGTTTCCTTTATTGGCGCTGTTTTGGATGGATTGTTTGAATGCATTCGCTTACTGGATCATTGGACTGAAAACTTTCCCGGAGTTTAGTGGCTTAAAATGATTTGATCGCAAGCAGAGAAGCAAAATTGGGTTAAAGGGATAGAATAGAAATTGTGCTTCAGTAATTTTGCATAAATTGCATTAAATTATTTGAACGCGTTAAGGATTGTAAAAATTAATCGCATGCGTTAACGCATTAACATGGCTGATTTAAGTGTTTGGGTTGTGGTAAAATAATGCTTATAATACAGTCTTAGCAAATTG
>NW_015505915.1:508433-538974 GCF_001515645.1 Sinocyclocheilus grahami | reverse complement strand
AAAATCTTTTTAATCATACAATGTTCACAGTTTTAGTAAGTAATGCCTTAGGCACACTGTTAGTCTTTCTGCTGGTACATTGTTGCACCAGTAGATAACGACAAATGACTCAGTCAATCAAGACAATCAATCATTCATACATACAACCATTTTGTTCAAAAATGCTGATTTCCTTGGGAATGAAACAAGTGTAGTTTTAAATAAGTAATTGAATCCTTAATTAAATTATTCATTATAAAAATGCAGATTCATTAAATATAAAAAACAAGTGACTACTAAAGTATGTGAGTTACTGAATTGTTCATTCAACCATTTTGTGAACGGTTTATGATTTAATTGTTTATGTGTTATTGGTACTTTATATTCCAACGCAAGTTTGGTCCCTCCCTCAAATTTATTCTTGTCTTTCTAGGTTGTTCTGTGTGAGACCATTACAAGCTTACCAAGAGGGGCTACAGAAGCTAACTACCTGATGACGCTTATCTGAGCGGAGCTCTAGGAAGTGGATGCCCACAATAAAAATCCAAGAAAGCAGTAACTAAGGAGACTCACTGAGAGCCTACTACTAAGTAGACTATCTGGCATGAGACAACGTATTCACAGTCAGCCTCTAATTCCGAACCATCAGTAAGGCAGATGTTGGAATAAAAACAAACTGCCAAAAACATCATAGGTCCAGCTTTATGGCTAGATGTAAAATTGTGTAAGAGCCCCACCTAACATAAAGAAATGGAGGGGGAAGGGAAGGAGGCAGATATTATTTTGCCTCTGGGACCCTAAAACGCTGACCACTTTTATTTTGGATCACTTCCCTCAGGTCTTTTCTTTTCCCTCTGGCTTCATGTGTCCTCTGCACTCTACTCCTAGAAGGAGACAAGAGGCTGCTCTAGCCTTCTGGTCCTGTCTCCGGTCCTGAGACTGGGACGGGCCAGACCACCTCACGGGTTGAGGCGTGGACCTGGACCAGCGCGGTATAAAGGTCTTAAAAGCAGTGGAGCACGCCTTCACTTTTCTGAACTTCCCTGGTCTCAGCCTCAGACATCACACCCATGGACCGTTGGCACACACAATTGGAAACCCTTCAGGAGTTTCGAAGTCGTCATCGTATTGGTTGAATTATACAGGATTTCTGGGAGATGTGTGTATCACGTTCCTCCTGGAAACAAAGATGCAGTGATGCCAAACCCCCTAATGGAAGAAGAAAGTCATCATGTTTACAACTGTGATGATGAGCACTTATCAGGATCAACTAAAAGCTGAATTTTCAAAAGTATGTGAAATATTTAAAGTTTGCGGCATAGAATCTTTAAAATATGTCCAAGAGTTTTACACACCAGTCTGTTATTGTGGGGACATTTCCACACCTCTAAACATGACACGGCACAAAATGAAACATGATTGGCTGCTTTACCTGGTTGCTATGGCCTCTTGGGCGAGCCTTGGCCATTCAAAGCAGCTAAGGTTCCCAGACCATCTGCCATCAGTCTGAAGGTCTGGCTACGCGAGACTACAACTTCCCAACCACCGTCTCAACAAATGTGCTGAAAAGCTCAGGTGGTGAAACCGCCACATGGAGGAGAAAAGTTTTTCTAATTCTCCCCGATATCGGCCAGGTTTACCAAAAGATGTCTCTCCGTCGCCACCATGGCAACCAGAGATCAGCCAGTCGCAGCAGCAGTATGTTTAGTGGCATGGAAAGCCAAATCTGTGATGCGGCACAGCTCCTCTACTGCCTCGGGGGGAGCCCCTGGCCCTCATCCAGGTCCTTCAGCAGATCGGCCTGGTAGGCCTGCAACACAGCCATTACACACCAGTCTGTTATTGTGGGGACATTTCCACACCTCTAAACATGACACGGCACAAAATGAAACATGATTGGCTGCTTTACCTGGTTGCTATGGCCTCTTGGGCGGGCCTTGGCCATTCAAAGCAGTTAAGGTTCCCAGACCATCTGCCATCAGTCTGAAGGTCTGGCTACGCGAGACTATAACTTCCCAACCACCGTCTCAACAAATGTGCTGAAAAGCTCAGATGGTGAAACCGCCACATGGAGGAGAAAAGTTTTTCTAATTCTCCCCGATATCGGCCAGGTTTACCAAAAGATGTCTCTCCGTCGCCACCATGGCAACCAGAGATCAGCCAATCGCAGCAGCAGTATGTTTAGTGGCATGGAAAGCCAAATCTGTGATGCGGCACAGCTCCTCTACTGCCTCGGGGGGAGCCCCTGGCCCTCATCCAGGTCCTTCAGCAGATCGGCCTGGTAGGCCTGCAACACAGCCATTTAGTGCCGCGCCGCACCGGCCTGACCTGCTGCTGCATATGTTCTGCCATTAAGGCATTAGGTGACATACAACGGTTTTGAGAGGGAGCCTTCAATGCAGATGCCTCACCCTTCGAGGGATAGCTAGCCAGCATCTCTTCGATCAGAGGCATGAATGCATACCCATTTTCCCACATTCCCACAACATCAGCATAATTTGTCTGAGTGAGATGGATGCGGACTGATTATGGCTTTCCCCAAGATTTCCCCCCTTCAGTGTGAAGATCTGTGAGAAAGGGCAGGCTTGTACGAGCTGGATGATTATGTCCCAACAGGAAACGTACATCGAGGTGGCTACGTGGGGGCTTGCACTTCTCGCATTTCCATGGCAGATTTAATATCGCCATAGCGTGGGACATAATTTCCAATAACTCCTCATATGCAGAGTAGGTGGGCTGAGAGCACTCAGAAATATCATAAGTCTCATCAGCCTCGTCCTGCTCGTCATGGCTCGAAGACAGGAGAGTGCTCTCTGCTGGATCAGATGACATGAGAGACAACACGTCATCACAATCCGGCATCTCACTCTCATCAGCTGCAGATGAATCAGAAGTATTCATACCTTTCTCAAATTCATCCACGAGCTCCATCTGCGATCCCCACAACTTCAGTCTCCTACTCGCCTCAGCTACAGCAGGTCCTGAACCGTGGGGCACAGATGGCTGTCCCGATTCCCTAGAGAAAAGGGACAAATGAGAGTGAAGCTTCTCGCCCATGCACATAATGCACATATCATGTGTCATCAGGTGTCAGATAACGCTGACATGGAGGAACACACTGCCTAAAAGACATTGTGCTAGACATGGAGAAACACACTGCCTAAAAGACATAGTGCTAGCCATAATGCCTTGTTTAGACACGTTCAAACAAACAGGTATCCTGAAGACAAGAAAGAGGATGACATATTTTACAGGTGCCTTTTTGTCTTCACAGTCACACTGGTGATGACGTCATAAGGTGTCACCTGCCAATTTCAAGTTCATTGTTGTGTTTAGACTCATGCTTCAGACCCCTAGGGGACACAGCACATGTTCCCTTTCGAAAGGGAACAACGTTACTCTTGCTTGTGGGATATTGTCCTTACCAAAGACTTTTGATTGGCAGACTATCTACCCAAAATTTGAAAATAAACCTGGTACGAGAAAGATTGAAGACATCATAGACAACATGTTATTTCTGAATTCAGGATTCAGTATATGTTCACTGAAGTCCTTACCTTGTGTAATGAAATTACAGCATTAATCACGTAAGTCCTGTAGATATCTGTGGGACAGGGCCAGGATATTTTATTTGTCACTTCATTCTAAGTTTAGCCAAGAACCTTTCAGCAAGCATTTGCCAAATTGATTATGTCCAGACTTTGATATTGGATTTATGAAATCTTTCAAACCATTACGTCCAGACAAGCTTATTTTACAGTCTTATCTTATGCGGATCTTTCCTGTGGCTCTCTAATGAATCTGTCATGAGACTCATATTTGTTTTCCTCCAGTAAGTTTGCGGCCCAGGTCTTAATGAACTGTTAGCTGGTATACTCTTTTATCTTTGTTAATTATCTTACCTATGTCTTTATTCAAGCTGAATGTTTTAAAAGTGCATGATTATTAATATTAGGCCTAAACCAAAACCAGTATGGTCTTATCTACAAACCTTTCCTCCAGAGGAAGACATATGATTACTTAAAGCCAAAACAAACCTAAAACCCAAAACTATCACTGTTAATTGCTGTTCAGGGTGATTGCTAGGGTTTTGCTAGGTGGTTGCTTGGATGTTTTGGGTGGTTTCTAGGGCATTTCAAAATACATAAGCGTAATCAACACTGGTGTGGTCATTACATGATGAAAGGTATTATCACAAGATACTGTTTGTGGGAGTGACCTATTAATTTTATGGCAACAAACTTGTGGTATTCTCAACAGTATGGATTGCACAGCTGAAAAAAGGGGGGCAATTGAAAGTCTTTGATATGAGGGGAATTTATTGAAAACAAGCAAGCCAGTCTCTCCCACAGACAGAGAATGAAAAAACAGACAAGCCAAGGCTATTTTTTTTCTACTTCTGACCTTCACAGTGTCTTAGATTTGCTTTTGACTGTGGAGGCTGAATTGCTTTCAATTAACCGTTTTTTTTTTTTGGCAATAGCCACAAGGCTTGTTGGATGAGAGGGTTAAAGAATCAACTTTTCTTATAAACCAAAAGTGCTCAGCAAAAATGTTGTGACCTACCTTATGTCCTCCAAATATAAAGACTAAGTGTCATACAGTAAAGTAGAAATGCCTTGACATCAATTGAACTGATTCATGGAATCAACCTTGCTGGTTGAATTTTATTATGTTAGATTTAGAAATAGTCTAATAGTCATGTATCTAGTATAAGCTTATGGCAACAGTTGTTCTGAGTTGTTCTCAGTTATTCCAATATGCATTACATATTTGGGTATTCCTGACTGCTTAAAGGGATAGTTCACCCAAAAATGTAAATACTGTTATTATTTACTCACCCTCAAGTTGTTCCAAACGGCGATTCTTTCTTCTGTTGAAAACAAAATAAGATATTTTGAAGAATGTTGGTAAAAGTTGACGGGAGCCATTAACTAGCCATATAATTTTTTTCCATACTGAGGCTATGGATTACATGTAATACTGTTGTACATAATGTTCAGTTTCTTACACAGACAAATTGTTACATTTCATAAGCTCTCAATATATATTTCAGGAGCCACAGGTTTTATTTTGTCTTGCCTGTATATGATTTTTTTGAATCCCAAAGTGTCGGTAGGCCCTGACTTGTAATTTATGAATCACCAAGGGCCATGATTTCAGCTAAACATTTTCTTTACTGTTTTATTGAAGATAAAAGATCATCTACATCTTGGATGGCCAAAGGGTGAGTAAATTAACAGCAACTTTTCATTTTTGGGTGTACTGTCCTTTAATAATTATTTATAGATGCAATATATGCACACATAACAATATACGGTATGCTGTAAAAAGAATATATAATAAATGATTTCTTTATTTTTTAACAGGAATGTTTTAGTTTGACTAATGTCATACTCATCATCATTATAACTCATGCCATCATCATAGTCGCCACCATGACTATCAAATTGTTCCTTAGAACAACAGCAGAAACCTTTTTAAATATCATAAATCATAACCCGCTCTTAATTCACACACGGCATTGTATGGTTAACCCCGAATGTATTTCCTTATTTAAATGAGGTCATATGGCCCCTGCTGCACCCTTGCAGAATCAACCATCCAGAAATGAACATGAAAAAGGATCCGCCGTTCCAAAATTAAGAAATGTATTCATAAATTGAGCAGCTGAAGTTGGGGTTTTGGGCACGCCATTTAGGTTATAAAGTTCAAAGCATATGTGCAAGTGACTGATGTTCACTTACCAACATCTGTAAAAGTGGTAAGTTAGGTTCTCGGCTCTCAATTTGGATGCTTTCATCTCTATAAATATGTACCACGGATAGCGAAGTGGGTGTCTAATTGGCTCTCTATCCTGCATTTGATCCCATCACTCGAAGTAGGACTTGGTGCTATTAATGGTGTTCTAATTATGTTTTCCTGCTCACATATATTACAGAAGACAACCTTATTTTGATAGAGCGTTGTGAAAGACTTCATTAGTCTAACGGCACTACATGGTGAATAATGGAAGCTGTCTTGACCTTGTGCCAAGGTGTGATTTTGAATTGTAATGCCCAATTGTAACAGGGCTTTACAACTCATTACTGAAAGGTACTCAGTTTGTTCAGCTATAATAGATGACTCCTCCTATGTGACTGGACTCGTCAATACATGAGTCTGGATTACACAAGACAAGGCTCTTAGGGTTTGTGGAGTAAGTAAAATCTGTGGAGATCTTATTCAATGGTAATTTGAAGTAAGTATCAGTTTGTTCTATTAATCTAGTAATCTAATTTATTTAAAAAAATACATACAGTCCACGCAATGACTTAAAAAGCCTTGATTAAAGAATTAAAATAGTTTGATAATCTTAATTTATTATAAAATAATGTTTCAACATAAGTGGTTTATATAAAAATTGCCATGTGGTCAACCAAGATGCTACACTCTAAAAAATGCTGAGTTATTTTTATAACCCAAATGTTGGGTTCAGCTTGTTGGTTATTTTTAATATTTTTACCCAGGTGCTGGGTCATTTTAATGCTGGGTTATTTTTTCTACCTAACCGCTGGGTTGACCCTGTCTCCGGTGAAACTTCTCAACAATGCAGCTGCTGAGAGCACGGGCTTTTTAAGTCCATAGGAAAAAGTGGTTCACAGCACTGCCGCTGCCGATTTGGTGCACTCTTTCAGGGAAATAAAAGTTTGTATACATTTTATTTAATTTATAAAGTCTTCAATGTGGTGTAAATTATATTATTTTATGCAACACAACATAAGGACGAGATGTCAGTGACCTGCATCAGCAGCTGTCGTTTCGCTCTGGAAATGCTTTTGCCTTGCATAACATAAATTGATTTGTGTCGTTATAATACTGAGTGTAATTTAATTTGATGCTAAAATAATATCAGTACTGTTTGTTTTTGGGCAGGTTTTGGAGTCACGCCATCTCTCAGCTACGAGTGAAACGCGAGGCCGCGGTCTAAAGTTTGCAATTCCACCGCGGACAGCAGTCCTTCACCGGCTCAGATTACGGCGACACACCGGAACGCGAATTACAGAGAACAGTTGAATACACTTCAATTAAAATGCTACTTTTAAATGTGCTTTTTTATTTCTAAAATGCTTGTTAAACGAGTTTAAATGCATGTAATATTGTAAACTATGCTGTATTCACCCAAATAAATTCAATTTGTCTTGTATTTTGTCCATGGGTGTTCTTGTTTAATAATAAATGTTCATCTTTTGATTATTGCTGTTGCCTATAGTAATTATGTGTATGATTTTTAATTTCTAGCCCATTTTAGACTGTGCAATCTTATTGGGCCTGAATAGTTTGGTAAAAACTTGAAACATTTGGGAGTTCATACTTGGATTCGCTTTTTACAAGAGACACCTCAAACCACTTTCACTAAGCATTTCAGAAATGTCTTCTTTCCACTTGGGTTTTCATAAGTCACATTCCCACTCTGTTTGACCAATTAAATTTGACTATAAAATAGTAATTATTATTTTACTGTGATTATTATGAAATAAAAATATTAAAAAAGGAAATATGTGAAAAATAAATACTGTAAAGTTACAATACTAATATTTATGTCTTCATTTGTTCATTTTCAAACAGAGTAAACAATCAAGATTTTATTTTGATAAGTGGCCGGCAAAAACAAACAAAAAAAAACATGCACTGCTAGATTTAGACTGAACCTTGTTACTGAGTGTTCATTTACACGTATGCTGAAAAATGTTTCTCTCTGAAACTGGTAAAGCATATATAATAAATCACAGCCTACCATTTGACAATTGCACTTAGCCAATCACTATAAGATTGTATTTTCCTATTCATGCATCCCTATGCACATGTGTTTTAAATTTAATTAAATGTAAATGTATTTATTTTATTTATTTATTTATTTTTAATATACATTCTTGTTATGACTGATCCTTGTTAAGAGCACAATAAGAATCAAACATTTAGCTTGGTAATGGTACATGGCAACACACTGTTATATAACTATAAGAATGATATGCTCTTATGAAGCTAAAAGAAGATATACTTCTTATGTAAGACCTATTTTAGACCTTCTATCCTGAGAAAAGTGACAATTCAACAGCTCATAAATGCTCGTAATAAGGCTTTGGTTAAATCCTTCAAACCTATTGACTCACCCAACAGATGTTGTCATTGTGTTCAAATCAACACATGCCTGTAGGTAATCATACATGGAAGAATGATGTTATTATTAATGCATATTTCAATTTCTCATACTCTGATTTGATAGCGGGTAGAGGGGTGAGATGGGCTTGGCATTGGTTTCTATGAGTCAGATGGGATTCAGAAATAATTCAAGAAAGATTAATATGAGAAAGCCAGTGATTCATAGCACTGAAACGTTCCCAGTCATAAAAGACAAATACTTTTCTCCAATACATGTCCCTAACAAATGTGCTATTTTCATGTTCATTCATTACTTTATATATGAGTGGCTTCTCATGGTTCCCCGACCCAGCTTGCTTTCAAACCCCATCCATGGCAAAGTCATAATTTGCTGTGAGATACCAACTAACTCTCAATGAACAAGTTAGACACTGTTAACACTGCATAAAAAAATGGTGTTGTTAGCTGTGTTCCATTCAGCTAAGAAAATGGGAAATGCTAACTTCCTGTGTGGAAAAGTGCAACAGAACAGCATTTGGCATTGGATTTCCAATTTTAAAACTCATGCAGAAGTCTAGAAGTGTATGATGTCACATAAGCATGACAGCAACCAACGAGATGTACAAAGCTAATGCTAAAAATTAATATCTATGTCTAAGGTTCAACATCATAATAAAACCTATTTGCACATAAAGGTATAAAACATTAATATGTTTCACTGCTAAACAAATTCAAGCAATATTGTGTATCCTTTATGATTTGGTAGTCGGGAAACGTTAACCAAACAAAGTAGTTTCGCTTTCACAACGAAGCACATAGCATACATGGCTGCAGCGTCAACAATACTACAGCGAGAATAAAAGTTACGCCTTCTTTCTTTGCATGAACATTTGGGCGGCGTAATGCAAATCTTCCAACATAGTGAGGTAGATATGTGGGGGCGTGTTAGAACGAGCCGTTTTAGGAGGGTGTGGCTGACTCTGAACTTTGATAAAGAATATCTCTTTGGATTTGAGACTTTAGTCTTTGCAACTTTACAGATCTTCTTTATGCACCAAGAGCTTGTAACACTCCGAAGAGAAAGGAAAAATTGAAATCACATCATATGACCCCTTTAAGAAAGTATGTCCTATATAGTATGAATGTGTGTATTATGAATGAAATCCAGGTATACTACATTTGTCATGTTTTTACTGTCATGTGACCTACCAGCATCAGTTGTGTCTCTTTGCTGCCATTCACAAATCCACTCTAGTGGCCTCAAGGGATAGTAAAGTGTCAATTGGATGTGCATTTCAAAATACTGGCAGTAGTAACAGGTCATTCAGGTACTTTTTTGCCCACTGTTTTATGAATACTGTGAATTTGGACATACAACTCTCTTCATGTACAGTTTTTCACCTACTGCAGTGGTTCTCAACTCCAGTCTTAGGGCCCCACTGCTCTGTACATTTTGTATGTCTTTAACACATCTGATTCATCAGATCATTAGGTCAGAGCTCAATGAACTGAACCAAGTATGTCAGATAAAAGAGACGAACAAAATGTGCAGAGCATTGGGTCCCCATGCATGCAAGCCCGGAGTTAAGAACCACTGACCTACTATATAGTAGGGAAGTTGGTACATTCAGATGCAGCCCTAGTGAATATGGAACTCTGCACTTCCTTTGTGATGTTATTAGCAGGAGTGTATCCCTGGATTCTATGAAACGGCATACTACCCTATTGTATAGTAGGCGAAAAACAGTATGTGACAAAAAAAGTATGTCCGAATTCACAGTACTCATAAATGAGAGTGCAAAAAGTACCCAGATGTCCTACTACTTCTGGCATGATTCTGAAGTGTGCATATGATGGACACTTTACCATCCTATGAGGCCACGGGAGAGAATTTATGAATGGCAGTGACACAACACAACTGATGATAGGTCACATGATAATGACAACATGGCAAAAGTAGTACGTCCAGATTACATTCATACTACACACATTCATACTATATAGAACATACTCTTTTGCGGTCGCTGAGTAAGTACTTATTAAAAAAAGTACCTCAATCAGAGTATGTGATTTCGGATGCAGCCTATTGCTGCTTTCAGTTTACTTCGGAAGTTGGATGTCAGAGTGTATATATATATATATATATATTGTAACAACGTTCGTAGGTCGGGAAGAAGGAGGCAGGAACCGGCGAACATTTAAACAAACTTTTAATTATAAAATAAACACAAAGTAGCATGACAGCGTGACAGCCCCTCGCTGACGACTGTCACGCACAAACAGAACCAAAACACAAAATAAAATCCAGGTCTAGTCCTCTCTCGTCCAACACTGTCGTCACTCCTCCTTTTATCCTTCCGGAGCTCCTCCGTGGGACTCGAGACCGGTGAGTGGCGCAGGTGTCGCACATTAGCATGTACTCCACCGGCCTCGCTCCGTTTCCACGGCTCTCGGCCCCGCCCCTCTCGTCACATACCCCCATCGCCCCTCGCAGGCCGGGGGGTACTCAAGAGACTGCGCTCTACTCCCCCCCTCCCCCCTCTGGGGGAGCTGATCATGGCGGCCGCGGCATACCTGGGGTAAGGACAGACAGACGAGGCGAGAGAAAAGGAGATGGAAGGATGAGGAGACACAGAGACGAGAGAGGGGAGAGAGAGAAAAAGGAAAAAAAATAAAAATTCTTGTTCCGGTTCCCAGACACACTGCCGCTCGGCCCTCCACCAGCTGGGTAAACTCTTCCGCGATGCCAGGCGGACACTGGACAGCCCTCGGTGGACGTCCCAACATTCCTCCGCCGCCCGGTGGACGGCGACGGCTCCTCCGGGTTCAGGCAGCCGGCAGGAGTCCCCCGTTCCCTGCTCCTCCCCATCATGGTGGATGGCAGCAGGCTACGGCCTCAGGCAAACGGCGGCGACTCCTCCGCTCCCTCACAGACGGCAGCCGTCCCTCCACAGCCCAGGCGGTCGGCAACGAGTTTGTCCGCCCCCCCGGCAATTCACTCCAGCCCACCACCTCGAGCCTCCATGGCGGCAGACTGCTCTGCCATGCTCGATGGCACCGCGGATTCACCACAGCGGCGAGGAATCTCTGGCAGCGTGTCACTCCTTCCTCCCGGGTTTCGGCACCAATGTAACAACATTCGTAGGTCGGGAAGAAGGAGGCAGGAACCGGCGAACGTTCAAGACTTTAATAAAATAAACAAACACAAAATGAAAGTAAAGCGACAGCCCCTCACGGACGACTGCCTTACACAAAATAAAATCCAGGCCTGGTCATCTCTCGTCCAACACTGTCGTCACTCCTCCTTTTATCCTTCCGGAGCTCCTCCGTGGGACTCGAGACCGGTGAGTGGCGCAGGTGTTGCGCATTAGCATGTACTCCACCGGCCTCGCTCCATTCCCACGGCTCTCGGCCCCGCCCCTCTTGTCTCATATATATATATAAATCTGGGGAACATAGAGTGATTATAGGGTTTATATTTAGTATTCTGAGCATTTACAGTTCAGGTAATTAGCTTAAAAACTGCACCCATAATTGAGTGGCCATGAGTCGAGATGACAGATCTAATATACACTTCATGGGGGTTGTTTCTGAGCTGAGCAACTGCCATTGAGATGAATGTGAATGCTAATGGATAGCTTTCTCCCAGTATTACAGAACTCTTTGCCAATATCATGCTGTGGATTTAATCTGATGACACTGCATATACGCACTTATAATATCATGCAAACCATGTTGCTAAGAGAGTCTTATTTCCTAAGGGACAGCATGTGTTTTGTTTTGTGCAGAATTCAGCTTTGTGCTACGGGGCTTACGACTCAGCAAGACAGCTCAGGGTACAAAGCTACATGTTCCCCAGGTTTGCCAGCATGACCTACAAACAATATCAGCAGTCTTACTATTTCAATTCAAGCCAGTCTTTGTGAAGAACTGGCATGAGACTTGAGATAAGTGCTCAAGAGCCTGGAACTCACATTCGACAAGGGATAATGGGCACATGTGCCGCCCATTAACTTGCACCTTTCTGTTGTCGAATCCATTTGCATATTTTCATTTGCTCATCAAAGAAAGATTTTGACCCCTTAGCAGGGTGTTTTGCAGCAGTGATTGATTGGTATTCAGCGATTCTGTAAGGTTGGAGAGGAATTGAATGAAGACAGAACCTGTTCGTCTCGGAATAATGTTTGTTGAGTCAACAGATGGCAGATGCAAGCACTCAAGAATTCGGTTCATGCTTAAAATATTCAAATTTTTTCATAAGAATTCGGCCTGCTATTGTAATATTATGCATGGAGAACACTTTTAAGTTCCAGGTCTGGAATTTGGCCTTTGGTGTTGCTGGCATGATGTGACTGTTGCTGGCATGATGTGACCAAATGGACGCAACACTATTTTCATCAAAATGTGATCTAAAACCAAGCAGAAAAATGTTCTGGCTTGTCTGTATACCAGTGACGTGTGAATTTCAACATCCGAATGATAGCCAGAGGTACAATAAAAAAGACATCAGGATATACATTGAACCTTTTATTTGGTGTATGAGATTTGTGTGAAACATAAAAGAGAGGGGAAAAAAAAACTTGGACCTGAAGCTCGTTGATATTAACAGCTGGGATGAAGAAAAAGTGCAATCATGTTCAAGTCAGCACGAATCAAAGGGGCCATAAATCACTCTTTGACATCAGTTATTGTAAAATGAGTGCATGGATGCAGATGATGTCAAGTCACTGCCTTGGTGACGGATTGGGACAATACATTTTTCAGAAGGAGAGGTATGTGTTTGAAGATTAGACTAAACATTTAAAGACATAAGATGAGAAAATAATAGAGGAAGTGTTGAGCACAGTAAGACTTTTTACAAGCATTAATGAGAGTCTTGGAAATGGGGTCAATGACATGATGCTCTTTTTTTAAATCTGGATCTGTTAACTCAAATACATTAAAACAGTGCTTCTCAAAGTCCGGACCCGGAGGGAATTCAGTCCGGACCCGCCTCCATTTCGTATTTCAAGAGCACTAATTATTTTCTACTTTGATAAACGCATGTTAAACTTGTAAATCATTTCTGAGTTTTTTTTATGTATTTTTGGAGATGGTCCGAAATGAAAGCAAAGGCGAGATATTGAAACTTTTCCTTCGTGACATTTGTTGTCATGACATCCAGTGAGAGTATGACGTTTCACATAATCGGGCGACATTTCACCACTAATATGAGTAATTTTTTATTTTATTTATTTATTTTAAATGTTTTGTTATCACATAGATTATGGCCATTTGACTTGTTTATTTTTTTTATGTATTTTTGGAGATGGTCCGAAATGAAAGCAAAGGCGAGATATTGAAACTTTTCCTTCGTGACATTTGTTGTCATGACATCCAGTGAGAGTATGACGTTTCACATAATCGGGCGACATTTCACCACTAATATGAGTAATTTTTTATTTATTTTATTTATTTATTTTAAATGTTTTGTTATCACATAGATTATGGCCATTTGACATATAGCATTGTCCAGTGTTTCCCATACATTGAGTTATTTGTGGCGGCCCGTCACAATATAACCGCCACAAATAGATGTTCCAAAAGGATTCTACTTTGTTGAATAAACTGAGCACTGCACGTTTCAAAATTGAAATGCAGCATTGGTGTTTTCATATGAATGTCTCATTGAAAAGAACCGACCGTCTTCAGAAAAGCTTTGATGTCATTTTCATTTTGTAGTTCCTAGTGTTTGTGAGGCTTATTTGATTACAGCCATTACCGTGGAAACCACTTTAGCTCCGCTCCAACAGCGCCTCCTGCTGGCAGATAATTAATTTGCATTTGCAAGTCTGTGGGAAACACTGGTGTCTGTCAACAAACATAAACAAAAAGCATGCTTCAGAACTGTTTTGAGAAGGTGCTTTGAGCCATGTATTATTACTATGAAATAGGCTGCTACTACTACTACTACTACTACTACTACTATTACCATCTTGTGCCTGCTTTTATGAGATAAAGAGCGGGGAAAAAATCGGCCAAACATATCGGCCAAAAAAATCAGTATCATATTATCAGCCATCGGCTGCCCTGATTTCTAAATATCGGCATCGGCCAGAGAAAAACCCTTCTCGGTCGACCTCTATTGCTGACACTTAAATTAAACTTTTGCACTTGTTATTAATGTATTTTGAATGCAAAGGGCTCTTTGTTTTTTTTCAAAAAATTAATGTTAATTTGTTATTAATATGTTCCGATCCGGACCTTTGACACATAAAAATTCAGATTTGGACCTTTGAATGTAGACTTTGAGAACCCCTGCATTAAAATGTAATTAGCAAATAAAGTTATTTTATGATGAACATGTTTTCAATTTATAAATTAATTATTGTTGGGTGTCCTGATATAATAATGGGGGGGGGGGCATATTATTAAATAGAACATATTATTATATAGCTTGCCTATGAAGCACCAGACAGGAAATTATTATATAAAATCTGAATATATAAATGTAAATTGTGAATATGTAGAAGTAAATCTGAATATATCGTTGTCAGTCTGAATATACAGATACAAATCTGAATATATAAATATAAATCAAAATATATTTATAATTCTGAATATATGTAAGGAAATCTGAATATATAAATATAAATTATGAATATATAGTTATAATTCTGAATATATAAATATAAATTGTAATATGTAGAGATGTTGAGATGTAGACTATATATTCAAATTCACATTAATATACTCAATATTTATAAATATACAGTACATTCTGATTTACAATTATAGTGTCAAAATAATAATTAGATATTCACAATTTATGTTTATATTTTCAAACTTACAACTATATTTTCTTATTTAATTATATTTATGCAGACTTTTCACTACATAAAAGTATATAACTTATAGTCATGTTTTGAATTTATATATTAATTGTTATCTATAATTCAGAATTATATCTATGTATTGCAAGTTGCATGTATATATTCAGAATTATAAGTACATTTTCACAATTTACATTTATATTTTCAGACTTAAAACTATATATTCAGATTTGCTTCTATATATATTACAATATGTATCTATATAATGAAATTTCTGTTATATATGTCAAAGAGAGGATGTCATATCAAGGTGAAATGGAAATAAATGGAAAAAACTACACAGGGCTTGATAAGTATCAGACAATTATCAGGTATTTCAACCTTTTTATGGCATAGAATGGTTAGTACGGTTAACAATGTTATTTGTGTGTGTCCACTTATATATTATATATATGTATATATACATAGTTTTTCTTTTACTGTTACACCACAACATTTTTATAAGTCATAAAATTTAACTTTTGTTGAAAAGTGAAACCACCATGAACAATAATATATGCATTTAAAAACTTCAACTAAAATGTAAGTCTGAGCTGTTTCAACCTAAAAGAAACTTTGCCTCCTGCACTAATTGATCTTAAAATATGTCAGTGCCCTTGTTTTGTCTCAAGATGCACACCAGTAATGTTTTTAATCTAAGGCATGTTTATAAAAAAACACGTAAATGTTCTAAATGAACTATGGGCTAAACCTGGGTTAGTCTATAAGCCCTGTCTGTGAAACCAGGCCTCAATTGAGTATTCATTTGAGTGAATTGAGAAAAGAGTCTCAAAATTGAATGCGAGCCCATAGATGTTTGCATAACCAATGTAATGATTACAGATCTTTATAAAACAGTAAAAGGCTTTGAAGGACAGAAGGTTGGCAAAAAAAAAAGAGTCAGGCTGTATTCATGGGCTAGAATATTCCATTAATTTAATGTATTAATTTAAATATTTTGAAGACATGCACTTGAAATTTCAGGAAGTCCTTCTCCTTCCTCTTTTCTTTTCCACTTATGTGAGACAAACCTCTCTGGAATTGTGTTCTTTCGGAATTCTGATAAAGCCTTGTTTAAACAGCATCTTCCATTTTATGTCTTGGGTGTTTAAACATGGAAGGCAGACTAGAGATTCAATGGGTACAAGAAGATTTTTGGGAGTCTTTCAATGTGGAACCGTCATAATCTAAACCCCTAAGTGGATTAACCAGCACAAACATGAAAGCACGTAAGTATTTCTTCATAGCAACAAAACCTTAAAGAAGTAGAATAAAAAAATATTTAAATATACTTAAAAGGGACAGAAATGAAATAAATAATGTGAAAGAAGAATCAAACAACATTGACAATAGCAACTTTCTGGCAGCCTTGAATGTGATTGTTCTGGCAGTGGCTTCTTTCGAGACGAGCTGTCAATTTGCATATGTGGACGAACAAGGAGGCGTTTAGCATTTGAATTACATTTGTGTGGCAGGTGAGAGAGTGAGTGAGCATTAACAGAGATGAGCGGAGACAGAAGGACATCCGAGGGAAGGATGCAAAGAAATCAAAGTCAAACCCAGTTCCCATGAAGACTGACCAGAGGAGACCATGGTTGGACGGCCGACAGAATTTCAGATTTCATTCATGAACAGGACGGACCTCAGAATGACTAGACTATAAACTTGAAGTGACATCTTTGGAATGGAGGATGACAACGAATTTGGTAGAGCTCTGGGATGTTATGTACAGAGCATCCTTTGATTCATGCAAGCTTTGGGAATCAGACAAGTATCATCAAACCCTATCTGCAAAAGTGAAACGAGTGTGTGTGTGTGTGTGTTCTGAATCAGTGTCATCAGGGAGTCACCAGTGTGTTATGAAGCACAGATCTTCAAATTCCGGTCGATGTGGCAGAATGAGAATAACACTGCTCTCTGTTCCCCTCTGATGCTTTCTAAACCAGCAGACAACTGTTCACTTAACAAGTCCAAGGTCGCCAGATTGATCACTGCTCATACAAGAACCTTTTTTACCAATGCTGTGACCCAGATTAATATCTGTTGATGCCAGTCAGCCTCCAGGACCTATACATTTGCTGTGGGACACAAAATGAGTCTAGGCTCCTTTTCGACAACTTAATATTGCTATTAAGCAGTTTTTTTGGAACATAGTAGGTCGTTTGTTGATATGCACAGTGTCACCAGCTCAGTCAAGTCCCTGAATGTACAAAGACCCAGAATAGTAATGGTGTGTTTTGCATGTCTTCTAAGCATTAGTATTAATGCAGAGTTCACACTGCACGATTTTAGCCCAATTTTTCACTCGCCGACAGGTTTTGCGAAATCACAGACAAACGCCCGCCATCTGAGGCAAATCGGTGCTCGTTCGCGCGAGTGACAATCACGCAGTGTGGATTATTGTGGGTAACATTAGTGTGGGTAACATTCACAATAACCGACAAACCAGAATACCAGAGATAGGAACTAATATAGGGCAGATAACGAGGGGCAGACAGGTGAGCACAATGAGGTGATTAACTAATAATTAGTACGGGCTAAACCAACAAAAGGGGAAGAAACCACAATAAACAATCCACAGGGGCGTTACATTACTCCCTCCTCCCGGAAGGTGCGTCGCTCCAGAGGGACGAGGGATCCCGGTGGAGCTGATGGATCGATGGGTGACGGCTGAGGTGAGGTAGCAAGGAGCCGAGGTGGAGCCACTGGGTCTATGGGCCGAGGCGGAGTCCGACAAAAGGGGAAGAAACCACAATAAACAATCCACAGGGGCGTTACATTACTCCCTCCTCCCGGAAGGTGCGTCGCTCCAGAGGGACGAGGGATCCCGGTGGAGCTGATGGATCGATGGGGGACGGCTGAGGTGAGGTAGCAAGGAGCCGAGGTGGAGCCACTGGGTCTATGGGCCGAGGCGGAGTCCGGGCCTTGGAGGCTGGAGGCAGAGGTGAGGGAGACTCCAACCCCGGCGACGCTGGAGGAGGGCAGTCCCGCAGGGCTCGCACAGCAATGACGGTGGGCTGAGGGTGAATAGAGGGGCTGCCAGACGACAGCACTGGAGGAGGCTGGAGCGGATGGGAGGGCGGGCATTTTCTAGGAGCAGGCACTGGAGGGTGCTTTCTAGGAGCAGGCACTGGAGGGCACTCTGAGATGGGGGCAGATAACGAGGGGCAGACAGGTGAGCACAATGAGGTGATTAACTAATAATTAGTACGGGCTAAACCAACAAAAGGGGAAGAAACCACAATAAACAATCCACAGGGGCGTTACATTACTCCCTCCTCCCGGAAGGTGCGTCGCTCCAGAGGGACGAGGGATCCCGGTGGAGCTGATGGATCGATGGGTGACGGCTGAGGTGAGGTAGCAAGGAGCCGAGGTGGAGCCACTGGGTCTATGGGCCGAGGCGGAGTCCGGGCCTTGGAGGCTGGAGGCAGAGGTGAGGGAGACTCCAACCCCGGCAACGCTGGAGGAGGGCAGTCCCGCAGGGCTCGCACAGCAATGACGGTGGGCTGAGGGTGAATAGAGGGGCTGCCAGATGACAGCGCTGGAGGAGGCTGGAGCGGATGGGAGGGCGGGCATTTTCTAGGAGCAGGCACTGGAGGGTGCTTTCTAGGAGCAGGCACTGGAGGGCACTCTGAGATGGGTTCGGGGGCTGGAGCCCTTCCTGGGTGGAACTGGGGATCAGGAGCCCTTCCTGGGCTAAACTGGGGATCAGGAGCCCTTCCTGGGCTAAACTGGGATCAGAAGCCCTTCCTGGGCTAAACTGGGGATCAGGAGCCCTTCCTGGGCTAAACTGGGGATCAGGAGCCCTTCCTGGGCTAAACTGAGGATCAGGAGCCCATCTTGGGCTTAACGAGGAATCAGGAGCCCTTCCCGGGCGACAATTGGGGACCAGGAGCCCTTCCTGGGCTCAACAGGGGATCGGGAGCCATCCCTAGGCTCGACAGGGGATCGGGAGCCATTCCTAGGCTCTACAGGGGATCGAGAGCCATTCTGAGGTTCGACAGGGGACCGAGAGCCCTTCCTGGGCTAAACTGAGTATTCCGAGGTCTCTCCTCCTCGTTTTGACACCGACTTCTCTCCATATTCTGGCCCTTATGTCCCGCCATAGTCAGCTCACCCTCAGCCATGCTGCAGGGGGTGGAGCTCCTCTCCGCGCCCACACCGTCCACGGCTTGCTCCTTCATGGTGGGCACTGTCACCGGCTCTCACATCTGGTCTGACGTGTTGGGCTCACTATCCGAGGCGATCCTGAATATATAAATATAAATCAAAATATATTTATAATTCTGAATATATGTAAGGAAATCTGAATATATAAATATAAATTATGAATATATAGTTATAATTCTGAATATATAAATATAAATTGTAATATGTAGAGATGTTGAGATGTAGATTATATATTCAAATTCACATTAATATACTCAATATTTATAAATATACAGTACATTCTGATTTACAATTATAGTGTCAAAATAATAATTAGATATTCACAATTTATGTTTATATTTTCAAACTTACAACTATATTTTCTTATTTAATTATATTTATGCAGACTTTTCACTACATAAAAGTATATAACTTATAGTCATGTTTTGAATTTATATATTAATTGTTATCTATAATTCAGAATTATATCTATGTATTGCAAGTTGCATGTATATATTCAGAATTATAAGTACATTTTCACAATTTACATTTATATTTTCAGACTTAAAACTATATATTCAGATTTGCTTCTATATATATTACAATATGTATCTATATAATGAAATTTCTGTTATATATGTCAAAGAGAGGATGTCATATCAAGGTGAAATGGAAATAAATGGAAAAAACTACACAGGGCTTGATAAGTATCAGACAATTATCAGGTATTTCAACCTTTTTATGGCATAGCATGGTTAGTACGGTTAACAATGTTATTTGTGTGTGTCCACTTATATATTATATATATGTATATATACATAGTTTTTCTTTTACTGTTACACCACAACATTTTTATAAGTCATAAAATTTAACTTTTGTTGAAAAGTGAAACCACCATGAACAATAATATATGCATTTAAAAACTTCAACTAAAATGTAAGTCTGAGCTGTTTCAACCTAAAAGAAACTTTGCCTCCTGCACTAATTGATCTTAAAATATGTCAGTGCCCTTGTTTTGTCTCAAGATGCACACCAGTAATGTTTTTAATCTAAGGCATGTTTATAAAAAAACACGTAAATGTTCTAAATGAACTATGGGCTAAACCTGGGTTAGTCTATAAGCCCTGTCTGTGAAACCAGGCCTCAATTGAGTATTCATTTGAGTGAATTGAGAAAAGAGTCTCAAAATTGAATGCGAGCCCATAGATGTTTGCATAACCAATGTAATGATTACAGATCTTTATAAAACAGTAAAAGGCTTTGAAGGACAGAAGGTTGGCAAAAAAAAAAGAGTCAGGCTGTATTCATGGGCTAGAATATTCCATTAATTTAATGTATTAATTTAAATATTTTGAAGACATGCACTTGAAATTTCAGGAAGTCCTTCTCCTTCCTCTTTTCTTTTCCACTTATGTGAGACAAACCTCTCTGGAATTGTGTTCTTTCGGAATTCTGATAAAGCCTTGTTTAAACAGCATCTTCCATTTTATGTCTTGGGTGTTTAAACATGGAAGGCAGACTAGAGATTCAATGGGTACAAGAAGATTTTTGGGAGTCTTTCAATGTGGAACCGTCATAATCTAAACCCCTAAGTGGATTAACCAGCACAAACATGAAAGCACGTAAGTATTTCTTCATAGCAACAAAACCTTAAAGAAGTAGAATAAAAAAATATTTAAATATACTTAAAAGGGACAGAAATGAAATAAATAATGTGAAAGAAGAATCAAACAACATTGACAATAGCAACTTTCTGGCAGCCTTGAATGTGATTGTTCTGGCAGTGGCTTCTTTCGAGACGAGCTGTCAATTTGCATATGTGGACGAACAAGGAGGCGTTTAGCATTTGAATTACATTTGTGTGGCAGGTGAGAGAGTGAGTGAGCATTAACAGAGATGAGCGGAGACAGAAGGACATCCGAGGGAAGGATGCAAAGAAATCAAAGTCAAACCCAGTTCCCATGAAGACTGACCAGAGGAGACCATGGTTGGACGGCCGACAGAATTTCAGATTTCATTCATGAACAGGACGGACCTCAGAATGACTAGACTATAAACTTGAAGTGACATCTTTGGAATGGAGGATGACAACGAATTTGGTAGAGCTCTGGGATGTTATGTACAGAGCATCCTTTGATTCATGCAAGCTTTGGGAATCAGACAAGTATCATCAAACCCTATCTGCAAAAGTGAAACGAGTGTGTGTGTGTGTGTGTTCTGAATCAGTGTCATCAGGGAGTCACCAGTGTGTTATGAAGCACAGATCTTCAAATTCCGGTCGATGTGGCAGAATGAGAATAACACTGCTCTCTGTTCCCCTCTGATGCTTTCTAAACCAGCAGACAACTGTTCACTTAACAAGTCCAAGGTCGCCAGATTGATCACTGCTCATACAAGAACCTTTTTTACCAATGCTGTGACCCAGATTAATATCTGTTGATGCCAGTCAGCCTCCAGGACCTATACATTTGCTGTGGGACACAAAATGAGTCTAGGCTCCTTTTCGACAACTTAATATTGCTATTAAGCAGTTTTTTTGGAACATAGTAGGTCGTTTGTTGATATGCACAGTGTCACCAGCTCAGTCAAGTCCCTGAATGTACAAAGACCCAGAATAGTAATGGTGTGTTTTGCATGTCTTCTAAGCATTAGTATTAATGCAGAGTTCACACTGCACGATTTTAGCCCGATTTTTCACTCGCCGACAGGTTTTGCGAAATCACAGACAAACGCCCGCCATCTGAGGCAAATCGGTGCTCGTTCGCGCGAGTGACAATCACGCAGTGTGGATTATTGTGGGTAACATTAGTGTGGGTAACATTCACAATAACCGACAAACCAGAATACCAGAGATAGGAACTAATATAGGGCAGATAACGAGGGGCAGACAGGTGAGCACAATGAGGTGATTAACTAATAATTAGTACGGGCTAAACCAACAAAAGGGGAAGAAACCACAATAAACAATCCACAGGGGCGTTACATTACTCCCTCCTCCCGGAAGGTGCGTCGCTCCAGAGGGACGAGGGATCCCGGTGGAGCTGATGGATCGATGGGTGACGGCTGAGGTGAGGTAGCAAGGAGCCGAGGTGGAGCCACTGGGTCTATGGGCCGAGGCGGAGTCCGGGCCTTGGAGGCTGGAGGCAGAGGTGAGGGAGACTCCAACCCCGGCGACGCTGGAGGAGGGCAGTCCCGCAGGGCTCGCACAGCAATGACGGTGGGCTGAGGGTGAATAGAGGGGCTGCCAGACGACAGCACTGGAGGAGGCTGGAGCGGATGGGAGGGCGGGCATTTTCTAGGAGCAGGCACTGGAGGGTGCTTTCTAGGAGCAGGCACTGGAGGGCACTCTGAGATGGGTTCGGGGGCTGGAGCCCTTCCTGGGTGGAACTGGGGATCAGGAGCCCTTCCTGGGCTAAACTGGGGATCAGGAGCCCTTCCTGGGCTAAACTGAGGATCAGGAGCCCATCTTGGGCTTAACGAGGAATCAGGAGCCCTTCCCGGGCGACAATTGGGGACCAGGAGCCCTTCCTGGGCTCAACAGGGGATCAAGAGCCATTCCTAGGCTCTACAGGGGATCGAGAGCCATTCTGAGGTTCGACAGGGGACCGAGAGCCCTTCCTGGGCTAAACTGAGTATTCCGAGGTCTCTCCTCCTCGTTTTGACACCGACTTCTCTCCATATTCTGGCCCTTATGTCCCGCCATAGTCAGCTCACCCTCAGCCATGATGCAGGGGGTGGAGCTCCTCTCCGCGCCCACACCGTCCACGGCTTGCTCCTTCATGGTGGGCACTGTCACCGGCTCTCACATCTGGTCTGACGTGTTGGGCTCACTATCCGAGGCGATCCTCTTCTCAGTCGCGGGGCTTCGCTCCGGCTCGTGGATCACGGCTGGAAATGGCTCTCCATCATCGGTGGGCTCAGGCTTATGCTCCGTGCCGCGGGGAGATGGTGGGCTGGGCTCAGGGTCCTGAGTGGGGCTGGTGTTGCTGTCAGCGATGTCCACGGATATATGGGACTTGCAGGACACCAGCACCCACTTGATGAAGACGGCGAGGCTCTCTCGAGGACCATCCCCGGACAACTGCGCTCGTGTGGTGGCGTTAAGTCCAACTTGATAGAATGTACAGAGGCAGTTGTCCGGGTAGTGCGTGAGGTGAGCCAGGGACAGAAAGTTGTTCGTGTGGTCCTCAAGAGAGCATTCCCCTGCTCCAGCAGGAGGATTTGGAAGGCGGGGTAATCCATAACAAAAAAATTAAAACTGACAAAAAAACGGAAAAACAAACGAGGGGAAAGAACTCGCTATACGTTACTTAGGGGTCAGTTATTGTCACGGTCACGGTGTGTGAAGGCAGGCAGGACGACGAGGACGACAAGGATTCCAATAATGACTTTTAATGTAGACATAACAAGGCAGATTCAGGAAGGTGAGAGACAGAGACAGAGACAGACAGACAGACAGACAGACATAGTCTGGTCAGCTATCCTTGTGGGGACTCTCCATAGGCGTTATGGTTTTTATACTGTACAGACCGTATATGCTATTGCCCTTTACCAACCCTACCCCTCACAGGAAACTTTGTGCATTTTTACTTTCTCAAAAAAGCTAATTCTGTATGATTTATAAGCTTTTGTACCCATGGGGACCACAATTTAGGTCCCCACCATGACACGAGTCCCCATGAGTCTGTGTGTAGTCAGGTTTAAGTTCCCACCAGGATATATAAACCAGTGCACACACACACACACACACACACACACACACACAATAACCGACAAACCAGAATACCAGAGACAGGACCTAATATAGGGCAGATAACGAGGGGCAGACAGGTGAGCACAATGAGTTGATTAACTAATACTTAATACGGGCTAAACCAACAAAAGGGGAAGAAACCACAATAAACAGTCCACAGGGGCGTTACACTCCCAGAGGAATTCCAAATGAATTACTCAAATCAAAAACTGCAATTCTAGATAAATAAATAAAGCTATGTTGTTAAAATTCCTAGAAAATACCACAGCAAGAGGAAGTTGCTACAAGTAATTATTTGATTCATCATGCATGTGAAAATAATTGTGAACTGTATTTTTGATCAATCATTCTTGTTGATTTCCATGCAATAACTAATATTATCATTCACTGAATTCTCTGTTTTTTAAAGTTCATCTCATTTATGAACAAACTTAATGAACTGGAGCATCTTGATGATTAATAAGGATCTGCTGAGCAACTAAATGAAAGGGGACATTCTGTCATGTCAAGTGAACTCAGAGATGAGGAAGAGAGGATCCAAATGTAGATCTTTAAGAAATAATAACCATAGTAAAGAAGAAGAGAGAGTGAGAGAGAGAGAAAAAGAGAGACAGAACAGAGCTCAACCAATATAACACTCAAGAAAGAACAAGACATGACAGGGAACAAATGAAAACATAAAGGGTATACTAACTAGACACAGCTAGAAACAATAAGACAAACACGAGGGAAACAAGAACAAAAAAAACAAGAGCACAAAGATAAAGAACCCTGACACATTCATTCATTTTGACAGAAAGGTTCACTGAATGGTTAAGTGAACCAATGTGAACAAATCTTTTTTTTTAGTAAACTGGTTTACTGTGTGGCTGCATGTGAACTTTCAGTTCTTCAATTTCATGTGTTGGAAATGAGGCAAGATGAGTGACTTTGACGAGGGGCTAAATAGTGATGGCTAGATGACTAGATCAGAGCATTTCCGAAATGACAAGTCTCGTGGGTTGCTTCTGGTATGCAGTGGTTAGTATCTACCAAAAGTGGTGCAAGGAAGGACAACAAGTAAAGCATCATGGTCATGAGTGCCAAAGACTCATTGATGCATGTAGGTAGCAAAGGCTAGGCCACCTGGTTCGATTGCACAGAAGAGCTACTATCGCTCAAATTGCTGAAAAACTAGCTGCAGACCAGGCAGAGTGTCCATGATGACCCCTGTCCCCTGCCGAAAGCACCCACAATGGGCACATGAGCATCAGATCTGGACCATGGAGCAGTGGAAGATGGATGCCTTGTCTAATGAATCGTGTTTTCTTTGTTCTGGTCTATATTCTGCTCGGAAACCTTGGATCCTCACATTCATGTGGATGTTTTTTTGACACGTACCACCTGCCTAAAGACTGTTACAGTATGCATGTACATCCCTTCATTCCAGTGGTGTTCCCTGATGACAGTGGCTTCTTTCAGAAAGATAATGTACCTTTGCTACACTGCAGACATTTTCAGGAATGGTTTGAAGAACGACAAAGAGTTCAAGGTGCGTGTAGAATTAAGGGGAAATGTGTTTGCTATAACAGTAGAATGCTTCAGATTAATGTCACCCCTCTGCTTTTAGGAGAACTACAATGGCTGAAGATGAGTGACAGAGCAAACCAATTTCCTCAGGGGAGAATTTCCCTGCGTTCATACTTCAGTGAGATCATGATTTCCACCTGCACTCTGAGTAAGTACAAAATTGTGTCTGATGCCAAAACATGGCAATTGACGTTTACTTTTTCTGAACTTTTTATTGCTATTACCACAGGGTGCAAAAAAAAAAAACAGAACCGATTTAAAATAAATAAACAAATAACATAATAAAGCTGCATATACACACTGACACCCTAATTAATGTGTTGGCTCTGAAATGTAAAAGTTCTGGCACATCTATAAGAAAATATTCCAGTGTTGGCTGACAATCCTGTTATTGATACGTATTCTGTTGACAGGTGGAAATCAACTGATTGTGCAACTTTTTTTGTGAAATTGCTTTGAAGAAAGTATATTCATTTTTAACTATTACACATCTCTTTGGAATACTTTATTCTAATTGGTCAGTTGCAGAATTTTGTTGACAATATGTATAGTCGCATGTATTTAATGTATAGTTTTATTATTATTATTATTATTATTATTATTATTATTACAAAACATAAAAAGTTCCCAAAAATAAATAAAATAACAGCTCATGTCCGTTTCAGATGTTCATGTTTCTTAAATCACTCCCTACTCTCTCTTTTTTTTCTAGCACTATTAAATAATAATAATTATTATTATTAATAAATAAATGTTTTATTGTCTATTTCTTCATTTGTTTATTTGTTTGAGTAACCATATAAAATACACCCCTTCAGAGTGATAAAAACCTGTCTGGGTTAATTTTGTGATTATGACTAAGAGAATATGTATACAATGTTCAATGTATGTCTCTGCCTCTTTTCCATATGTAATGGAGAAAATAAATATTCTAGATGTATAATGGGATAATTAGGGTGCATTCAGGGACCTGATTCTCTGCACCATTTCCTCTATATTATCTCAAACAAGCACTGATTAAGAAGAAACACTTCCATGATTAAACCGTAAGTCTAATTGAAAAGTGCAATAAACAATGAGTAAATGGAGGATTAAACGGAAACTGAAAGCAAATATAGTGAGTTATTTCCTTGGACAACGTCCCACAGCAGAAATGTGTGACAGATTTTTATTTTTATTATTTAAACAGTCAAGCATGAAATAGAAGCCAACAGAGAAAAATATGTAATAAAAAATTATACTACTACTACTACTACTAATAATAATTGATTTACAAAGGTCCATGTGAAAGAACTACAAAAAAAAAAAATAGAAAAAAATGTTCTAAAACAATTTGTTATATATATATATATACAGTGGGCCAGATATTAAGCATTTGGTAGTATTAGATTATTAATAATTGATCTTTATGGTGAATACTAATGCAGGAAACCAGAACTGCTAGCTTTACAATAGCATAGCATGTCCAGCTTTGCTTTTTTTCTTTTTTTTTTTTTGAACTGTGGTCATTAAAGGTTACAAAGGTTGTGTGCATGGCAATAGTTACCAGCAGCTCTGTAAGTAAGACAGCACACGTGTACAGGCAAAAGACTAACGTACAGTCAGAAAATATTTGAAAGCAATTTAATATTGTAACACCCCTGTGGACTGTTTGTTGTGGTTTCTTCCCCTTGTTTTGGTTTAGCCCGTCTAATTATTAGTAAATCACCTCATTGAGCTCACCTGTCAGGCCCTCGTTAACTGCCCTATATCTGTTCCTGTCTCTTGAGTTCTAGTTGGTCGGTTATTGTGAATATTACCCCGAGTGTGTGTGGCTGTCTCTGCCTTGTTGTCGCTACATTAAATGTCCTTCTTTTGAATCCTTGTCGTCCTCGTCATCCTGCCTGCCTCCACACACCGTGACCGTGACAAATATATTCGTTCCATTTAAATATCTGAAAACTCAAGTGCTCTCTGCTTTTACAAATACCACAAAATTGATTCTACAAAGATTAAATAGTACATCCATCACATTTTCCTACCCACTCACTGACTTCTGAAAACAATTAACATCTTAGCATTATTTATTGAGGTGATAGTGAAGTATGGCAGCGCTGTGGTACCCTCTGACCCCACTGATGGCAGGATAAGTCTTTAAATGAAGGTGAACCTGACTGGATTCACACAATACTAATAGGAATAATTAGCCCTGCTTTTGCTATAATTGACACTTTATGTGAGGAGCATGGCAACAAGACAAAAATTACAAGGAGCTGCTAAAACTGTCAAACCAGAAGCCTCTCTCTCTCTCCCACTCTGTCATGCATACTAATGGTGCAAGGTGCAAACAAATAGCACTGCATTTTTTTTCATTTAAATCACAGAGCAAGAGCTGTAAGAGATAGATAGCTAGATAGATAGATAGATAGATAGATAGATAGATAGATAGATAGATAGATAATGTAGATAGTCAGATACCGTAAGCAGATAGAAAATATAGATGCATAAATATATATTTGGATACATAATGTAAATAGATACTGTAAGAAGAAACATAGAAACTGTAGACAGATAAATATTATAGATGGATATGTTAAATAGATAGATAATTAAAATAGGTAGATACTCAGTAATCAGCCTATAGCCTACACTATAGTGTAGATTGTAAGTCGCTTTGGATAAAAGCGTCTGCAAAATGACTAAATGTAAATGTATAGATAGATAAATATTATAGATATATGATCAGTACATAGATGATGTAAATAGATGGGTAGATATTGTAAGTAGACAGAAAGAAAGACAGAAAGAAAGAAAGAAAGAGAAAATTGATAATATAAATAAGCACCAGTTAAAGGTGCTGTATGTAAGTTTTTGACTCTACTAAAGCATAAAAATACCATAATATGTTTGCAGATATTTAAGAAACATGCTAAGTTAACATACTTGTTTATCTGAAAAACAATGCTACAGTCAGTTATTCTCCTTTGAAAATGTGCGTTCCAGGCCGGAATGTCGGCCTCTGTTTTGGTTTGTGAAACCGGCCACTGCCAGTTTACCCAATTGTATTTTCGGGACCCCGGATTGCCAGTTGTCGGAAAGCACAGCGTATTTAATTTCATTCATCGTCAAGTGCACTCGTTCCTTTTGGTGTGGTCAATCTGGCAACCTGCATGTGCGTCAAGTTTGAGGAGGTGGGGCCATGTGAAAAAAACCTTCTCCAATATTTTAAATTTGAATTTGAAGACGCCAAAAGATCACTAAACCTGCTGCCTTAACCGGTGTTGGGGAAAGTTACTTTTAAAAGTAATGCATTACAATATTGCATTACTCCATAAAAAAGTAACTAATTACGTTACTTAGTTACTTTTTATGGAAAGTAATGCGTTACGTTACTTTTGCGCTTTATTTTAAATTTGGACAGGGCTTGCTTGTTTGTTTTTCAAATAAAAAAGTTATATTTTTGGCAAATATAAAAGCCTTTTCACACCAAAAGTGAAATGAATAAGACTCAGGCTGAAGGGAAAGTACATTTACGTCCGTACAGTAGAATGCAGAAGAAGAAATTTCAACACACTTCAGCAATAAAAAAAGACACACAAATGTGTGTCTAGAGTAATTTTTGCTTATTAGTATGATTAAACTGGATCATCGAAAGTCAGAAGCAAATACATTGGTTAATAGAATGGGAATAAATACATAAAGGATATTTGTGTTGTTTAACATTTAATTATTGCAGGTTTGCGTCATATTCTGAGTTGCATTATTTTTATTCATTTTGAGGAATACTGAATCTGTGTGTGTGTTTTTTTGTGAGTGAGATGAATTAATGCATATTCATATTTATTTTAGAACTACAGTAACATCTGATTTCTCTCAACATGGGGACAGGAGAGCTGTCGTTCAATAAATTTGGGGTGGGGGGGAAAGTAACTTGCGTTACTTATTTGAAAATGTAACTCAGATATTCTCTTGTAAATTAACAAGTAATGCGTTACTTTACTAGTTACTTGAAAAAAGTAATCTGATTACGTAACTCACGTTACTTGTAATGCGTTACCCCCAACACTGGCCTTAACCTGACTGTACATGCTACTATACGGATCCATTGAGAATCACCAAACCACTGACCAGCACATAATATAAAACACCTTCATCCGGCATTCATTATAAAAAAAACTCGTGCTTTTAAGCCAAATACACACTGAAAAGAATAATTTACTGCCATCTAGACTCGAGTCACTATTCTCTCCTCCATCTCTGATGAAATTGTTTTCTCTGCACTAGTGCTGTTTTGGACTTATTACTAATGCATTCCCTTGCTGGATCATTGAACTTTACAGAAGTTTACCGGTTTCAAATGACCTTCTGTGTAGTAGGGCTGCACAATTAATCGAATTTCTAATCGCGATTACAATTATGGATGCCACAATTACGTAATCGTTCAAAGCGGCAATTAATCGTTCAAAGTCCACTTATGTTATTCTGTGTGCTTAAGAAGCTTTTTTTTCTTTCTACATGTTATCTTAAGGGTTCTTCCATTGTTTTAATTTTAGTTTTAGTACAACACTATAATGCCATTTATATTTTTGCTTTTTACAATTTAAAGAAGAAACCTGAAAATCTGATGTATAGTTGACATTTGAGGCTTAATACTATAGAAAAGCACTAAAGGTTTTTCAGTTAGAGTGTTTTCAGCTTTTTTAGCTTGTTTGTTTGTTTTCATATAAGAATATGGCATGCAGTTGCATCAAACAATGGTATAAACATCATTCAATGTAAATTGTGATAATCGTAATTAATAATCACAATTACAATTTCAAGGCAATAATCGAAAATTATGATTTTTGTTCGTACAAAACAAAAATTGATTTTTGTTTGTACATTAATCGTGCAGCCCTACTGAGTAGTGTGCTTTATAGTGTCAGTTCTAATCACCCAGACACTGACGCTTTGACTCAGTACCGGCAACATGTCAGAAGTGCCGGTGTTGTGCCCAATTCTGACCCCCTGCCAGATTATGCACCCCCTAGTATTGGTAGGTTTAGGAGTAGGTGTGGGGAGGAGTTAGGATTAGGATGGGGGGGGGGGGGAAAAATTTGGGGGGGGGGGCAAAATGGGG
>NW_015505915.1:501447-507064 GCF_001515645.1 Sinocyclocheilus grahami | reverse complement strand
GGGGGGGGGGGGGTTGGGATTGGGGGGGGGGGGGGGGGGGTAATAATTTGGCAGGGGGGCAAAATTGGGCACAACACCGCTACTGTGTACCGGCCCACTTCAAGCACTGTATAGATAGATAAATATTTTAGATATAGTAAATAGATAGATAATTAAAATAGATAGGTAGGTATTCTAAGTAAAATAAATACTATAGATAGATAAATACTATAAATAGATACAGTAAATAGATCATGTAAATTAATATGTAAATACTATAGATAGATACTATGCATAGACAGATAAATAGTGTAGCTAGATACATAAATATATCATGTACCTAAATAGGTAGATAGCACTGCAAGTAGATAGATACTGTAAACAGAAAAATACTATAGATAGATACGGTAAACATAGATAATGAAAATAAATGGGTAGATACTATAGCTATAGATAAATGTTATACATAGTTACGATGGATGGATGGATGTCTATACTGCAATATGACTAAGTGTGCTCTTGACTTGGAATGTAATTGAAGAGTCAAGTGTTGACATTAGACCTGTCGTCTTGTTCTGCACTCTTTTCTCATAAGGCGATTAAACACTTTGTTACCTGACCCTTTGATATGCCTACTATTGCCGGTTAGTAAAATTTAAAGAGTTGGCACTTTTCACAAAGAATTATGTTGCTGCTAAAAAGTTCTGACCTTTACATTGTTGTTCAATTGAGAAGGACGGGACAAATAATACATAAGCTAATATCCATCAAATTCAAATACATTAAGAAAGCACATTCCCCAACCCTGGCTATGTATTCTAGCATGCCATATGAATCACGGGTGAATAGCACAGACATTTTCTCATGCAGTTTTAATCCTTAACCATATTAACACAGGCTGAGAGGCGAATAGCCAGAAAAGAAAAATGATGCAGATCAAGAGGATTAATTTAGAGAATCAAAAGTCACACCCTGACTCCTTCCTTATTATGTATTAGATGCCAGAAGCTGAAATCTTAAGTGTTTTTCATGCTTAAGTCTGTCACTGGTGATTTAATAATGCTGGATGAGAATAAAATAATCTAAATTCCAGTGGCAATCATGCAGTAAGTGGAAGGAAAAGAAACAAAGTAGCATTATCTCACTCTCAGTGTCAGATTACATGTGACACTATGCACGATGTAGTACAATCTGTTGCTCCTGATACGGTTTTTCCAAAGGAAATTGGAATCAATGGCAGTTTAGTTCAGACAAAAAGAAAATTGTGAGCATGAACAAACAACAATAAAGATGTCCTCCTATGCACATGCCAACAGTAGATGCATGTTTTGTAATTATGCAGTTACCAGGGGTGTTTTCAGAACAGAACATGATTGACAACTAAAAATTAAAACAAACATGACAACATATGAAACTGAATGTTACTTCAACTGTTGGCAGTTATGGCTCTAAGGAGCAGTATATGTACTTGCATTGTAGGAGAATTCTTATGTTCTCTTATCATTCTCATAATAATAATAATAATAATAATAATAATATCTATTACTTTTATTCAGCAAGTAAGCATTAAATTGATAATTGTAAAAATTAATATAAATATAAAAATATTTCAAATAAATAATGTTCTTTTGAACTTTCTTAAAGAATCCTGAAAAATATATACAGTATTAGGGCTGGTCAGCGATTAAAATTTGTAATCTAATTAATTACATGATGTGGCGATTAATTAATTTAATTAATCGCAAATTAATTGCACATCAAATTTGGCTGATAAATTATCCCCAAACGATAATTCAAAGTTATTGTTGTGTAAAGCATCAAACAGACATTACAAAAAGTAGCTTCAGCAAGAAATAATTTGTTTGATAAAATTTTGGAACATGAGGGTGAGTAAATGATGACACAATTGTTATTTCTGGGCGGGTGAACTATACCTTTGATAATTAATTGTATAAATGGTATTACTATTACTATGGAAATATGAAATAATTTTTTTAAGGAAATTGTAGAGTGTGGACCAATCAGACACACAATTTTTCATTTGATTTAACAAATCAGTTATTCATTAGATTAACAAATCGTCACAGACCCCTCACCCAATAAACATGGTGCCAGGATGTCTGCGAACGACACCAGGCCCCTGGTCACCATGGCAAACAATGCTGATATCACTGGTTTTATTACCCAAAGGAATGTGGGTAAGAGAAAATCACTACATTTTCCATAGGAAGAGACAAAATGCACAGTAAAAATGGACTCTTCTCTAATTAATTCATAGGAAAACCTTTCTTTGAATGAACACACATATCCTTCAGGTCATCATGTATGTTGTCTTTTATATTGTATACTGTTTATGCAGGCTTATGATGGAACCACTCATTCCTGTCATCTTACCTATATGTAATCCTACCATGTTTAGTATCTAAACGAGAGTGTATATTATATGCTGGTACATTCAAGGATTCAAGGATTCAAAGTGTTTATTGTCATATGCCCAGTGAGGAAAACAAGTTTCCCTGAGCAATGAAATTCTTACTTTGCTGTCCACAATGAATGCCAAGACAGTGCAATGCTATACACACACATACACAAACTATACACATATACATACACACATACAATGTAAGAAACATAATAATAAAAACTATGCTGCAGTAGTAGGAATAAAGACTATGAAAAAAAATTTAAATATAGACTATGTGTATCTATATATGCGAGTATAGAGTAGAAATATAGAATGTGAAAATAGAAATATAGACTATGTATATGGTATCTACATATGTGAATGTACAGTATTAACTTATGTGCAAAAAAACAATAGTGCAGTAACGTGCAAATTGAGTGCAAGGACATGATAACAATAGCAGCAGTAACAGATGTGCAAATTGAGATGAGGCTACATGAGTAATATTAATAAATATACAATGGTAGTAATAACAGCAATAACATTACAAATGATCAAATGAGATTAAACAATTTGGTCCGACTGTTCTCTGAGATAGATAAGTCCACTAGCTAGCTACCTGTTTAAGAGTCTAATAGCTGAGGGGAAGAAGGAGTTCCTTAATCTGGAAGTCCTGCAATTTACACTCCTGTACCTCCGTCCTGAGGGTGGGAGTGTGAACAGTCTGTGTTGGGGGTGAGTGGTGTCTTTAATGATGGATGCAGCTCTTCTGTGGACTCTGCGATGGTAAATGGCCTGCAGAGAGGGCAGTGGAGTCCTGATGATCTTCTCAGCAGTCTTCACCACTCTCTGCAGACGTTTGCGGTCCCTCACTGTAGTGCTGCCATACCATGCAGTGATGCAGCTGGTCAAGACGCTCTCAACTACACAGCTGTAGAAGTTGTTGAGGATCTTAGGTGACATGCCAAACTTCCTCAGTCTCCTCAGGAAGTACAGCCACTGTTGTGCCTTCTTAACCAGCTGGGTGATGTTGAGTGTCCTGGTCAGGTCCTAGCTGATGTGGACCCCCAGGTATTTAAAGCTGCTCACCCTCTCCACTTCAAGCTCTCGGATAAACAGTGGCTGGTGAGTTTTCCTCTTTTTCCTCAAGTCCACTATCATCTCCTTTGTCTTGTCCGTGTTGAGGGTGAGGCTGTTGTCCTCACACCATGTCACAAGACTGGCCACCTCCCTCCTGTAGGCCGCTTCATCCCCGCTGGTGATCCATCCTATCACTGCGGTGTCATCAGCGAACTTCAGTATTATGTCGTCCTTGTGAGAGGCAACACAGTCATGTTTGACTGAGAACACACCTTTGTGGGGTGCCAATGCTTGTTATGACAGTGTCTGAGGTCCTATTTCCAGTCCTAACAGACTGCTGTCTGCCAGTCAGGAAGTCTAGGAGCCAAACACAAAGTGATGACCATATTGAAGGCGGAGCTATAATCAATAAAGAGCATCCTGATATAAGTGTCCTTATCTTCCAGGTGAGAAAGGGAAATATGGAGGGCAGCAGCAATGGCATCTGAGGTGGACCTGTTGGGCCGATATGCGTACTGCAGTGGGTCCAATATGTCCGGCATACTGCTCTGAATGTGTGTCAGCACCACTCTCTCAAAACACTTCATGATGATTGGAATGGGTGCTACTGGCCTGTAGTCGTTCAGGCAGGTCGGGGGGCTCTTCTTGGGAAAGGGGATGATGGTTGTGGTCTTGAAGCAGGTTGGGACGATGCTCTGACTGAGGGAGAGGTTGAAGATGGAAGTGAGTACATCTGTCAGCTCCGTAGCACAAGCTCTGAGGGCCCGTCCAGGGATGTTGTCTGGCCCTGCTGCTTTGCGGGGGTTGATTTTCCTCAGGGCTTTGTGTACCGCAGCTGATGAGACAGTGGGAGGGGGGGAGGGGGGTTGAGTGGTCAGAGTGTGTGTGTGCCTCCTCTCTGTGTTGATGCTGGAGGTCTCGAAGCGGGCGAAGAAAGTGTTGAGGTCATCCGGCAGGCTGTCCGAAGAGCTGATAGTGGTGCTCGTGGTGGTCCTGTAGTTTGTGATGTGCTGCATGCCTTGCCACATCTGCCCTGCGTCAGCATTAGAGAAGAAACTGTCCAGCTTCTCTCTGTACTGTCTCTTGGCCGCTGTAATGGCTTTTCTCAGTCCGTACCTAGCAGCTCTGTACTCTGTCTCGTTGCCTGATGTAAATGCAAGAGATCGAGCACGTAGCATGTGGCGTACCTGACTGTTTATCCAGGGCTTCTGGTTGGGGAAATGCCTGACTTGTATGGTGGGTACAATGTTATCAACACAAGTGCTAATGTACCCAGTCACATACTCAGCATAATCCTGTATGCTGACAGAAGAGTCATCCAAAGTGGCTGCAGCTTTAAACACATCCCAGTCTGTCAGACCAAACAGTCCTGCAGGATGCCCTCAGTTTGTAGGGTCCAAAGCTTAACCTGTTTGGTGACAGGGTTTGTTTGTTTGAGTCTTTGTCTGTAGGCCGGGTACATGAACAAAGAGATGTGGTCTGAGTATCCAAAGTGGGGGTGGGGTGCAGCCCTGTATGCATCACGTAAGTTGCTGTAAACATTGTCCAGTGTGTTTTTATCGCGGGTGGGAATGTCCACATGTTGGTGATATTTGGGAAGAACAGTCTGTAATTTGTACTGATTAAAGTCGCCAGCTGCAATAAAAACGGCATCAGGGTGAGCTGTCTCTAGTGCGCTTAGTACATCATGGAGCTTGCCTAGCGCTACTGTGGAGTTAGCTCACGGGGGGATGTAAACAGTGGCTATAAACACAGCAGTAAATTCCCTCGGTAGATAATAGGGACGGCATTTCAGCAATAAAAACTCCACGTCTGGCGAGCAGTGCTTAAAAACAGTCTGTATGTCTCCGCACCACGAGTTGTTAATAAACACACACACACCCCCCTTTAGCCTTACCAGAGGCTGCGGTCCGGTCTCCTCGATGTATGGAGTGTATTTGTAGCTGAACAGAAGATTCTGGGACTTTCTCTGAGAGCCAGGTCTCAGTGAAAATCAGAGCGCAGCATTCTCTTATTTCCCGCTGTGATGTAACCCTTGCTCTCAGCTCGTCCAGTTTGTTTTCCAGAGATCGTACGTTAGCTAACAACAGGCTGGGTAGCAGAGGTTGGCTAGCGCAAGCTTTTAGCTTAGCATGAAGCCCTCCCCTCTTGCCT
>NW_015505915.1:498889-501053 GCF_001515645.1 Sinocyclocheilus grahami | reverse complement strand
CGATGCTCTGACTGAGGGAGAGGTTGAAGATGGAAGTGAGTACATCAGTCAGCTCCGTAGCACAAGCTCTGAGGGCCCGTCCAGGGATGTTGTCTGGCCCTGCTGCTTTGCGGGGGTTGATTTTCCTCAGCGCTTTGTGTACCGCAGCTGATGAGACAGTGGTAGGGGGGGAGGGGGGTTGAGTGGTCAGAGTGTGTGTGTGCCTCCTCTCTGTGTTGATGCTGGAGGTCTCGAAGCGGGCGAAGAAAGTGTTGAGGTCATCCGGCAGGCTGTCCGAAGAGCTGATAGTGGTGCTCGTGGTGGTCCTGTAGTTTGTGATGTGCTGCATGCCTTGCCACATCTGCCCTGCGTCAGCATTAGAGAAGAAACTGTCCAGCTTCTCTCTGTACTGTCTCTTGGCCGCTGTAATGGCTTTTCTCAGTCCATACCTAGCAGCTCTGTACTCTGTCTCGTTGCCTGATGTAAATGCAAGAGATCGAGCAAGTAGCATGTGGCGTACCTGACTGTTTATCCAGGGCTTCTGGTTGGGGAAATGCCTGACTTGTATGGTGGGTACAATGTTATCAACACAAGTGCTAATGTACCCAGTCACATACTCAGCATAATCCTGTATGCTGACAGAAGAGTCATCCAAAGTGGCTGCAGCTTTAAACACATCCCAGTCTGTCAGACCAAACAGTCCTGCAGGATGCCCTCAGTTTGTAGGGTCCAAAGCTTAACCTGTTTGGTGACAGGGTTTGTTTGTTTGAGTCTTTGTCTGTAGGCCGGGTACATGAACAAAGAGATGTGGTCTGAGTATCCAAAGTGGGGGTGGGGTGCAGCCCTGTATGCATCACGTAAGTTGCTGTAAACATTGTCCAGTGTGTTTTTATCGCGGGTGGGAATGTCCACATGTTGGTGATATTTGGGAAGAACAGTTCGTAATTTGCACTGATTAAAGTCGCCAGCTGCAATAAAAACGGCATCAGGGTGAGCCGTCTCTAGTGCGCTTAGTATATCATGGAGCTTGCCTAGCGCTACTGTGGAGTTAGCTCGCGGGGGGATGTAAACAGCGGCTATAAACAAAGCAGAAAATTCCCTCGGTAGATAATAGGGACAGAATTTCAGCAATAAAAACTCCACGTCTGGTGAGCAGTGCTTAAAAACAGTCTGTATGTCTCCGCACCACGAGTTGTTAATAAACACACACACACCTCCCCCTTTAGCCTTACCGGAGGCTGCGGTCCGGTCTCTTCGATGTATGGAGTGAGTTTGTAGCTGAACAGAAGATTCCGAGACTTTCTCCGAGAGCCAGGTCTCGGTGAAAATCAGAGCGCAGCATTCTCTTATTTCCCGCTGTGATGTAATCCTTGCTCTCAGCTCGTCCAGTTTGTTTTCCAGAGATCGTACGTTAGCTAACAACAGGCTGGGTAGCGGTGGTCGGCTAGCACAAGCTTTTAGCTTAGCATGAAGCCCTCCCCTCTTGCCTTGCTTGCGTCGCCGTCTCCAGAGCGCTCTCCTCGGGTCAGCTACCTCCCTCGAGCTCGGTGCTTCGGGGCGTTCCTGGGGGTGGTGGCGGTGACTGTGGGAGCGACCAATGTGTTGTAGCTCTGGAGGTATAAAACCGGTAAATTCAAGATGGTTGGCTGAATTGGCGATGTCCAGTAATGCCTGTCTGTTGTACGTTAGCAGTGCACCACATTTGAGCACGGCAGATAAAACAGAAAACAAACAAAAAAGAAAGAAAAACTGGCATTCGAGAGCAGAGCGAGCAAACACGTTTGCCTCGGGGGGCGCCATCTTGCCATTATCATAGGCAATAGTACATAGGCAATATATTCGTGTTCTGAGAATCTTTAGTAATTTTGATTCAAGTTCCATATGCAAATTGCCATGCTTTCACACAAAGGGTCATAAAACTCCCCAGTATTTCCAAACTCCCGCTTGGGATTTCAGCCTTTCTCATTGGACAAGCCCATCTTGAGAGGCATGAATCTTCTCAGACCTTAAAGGCCTCACATCAGTTCTGTACTGCTGTACTGTCTCTTGGCCGCTGTAAAGGCTTTTCTCAGTCCATACCTAGCAGCTCTGTACTCTGTCTCGTGTAAATGCAAAAATGCAAGAGATCGAGCAAGTAGCATGTGGCGTACCTGACTGTTTATCCAGGGCTTCTGGTTGGGGAAAT
>NW_015505915.1:485080-498788 GCF_001515645.1 Sinocyclocheilus grahami | reverse complement strand
AAGAGTCATCCAAAGTGGCTGCAGCTTTAAACACATCCCAGTCTGTCAGACCAAACAGTCCTGCAGGATGCCCTCAGTTTGTAGGGTCCAAAGCTTAACCTGTTTGGTGACAGGGTTTGTTTGTTTGAGTCTTTGTCTGTAGGCCGGGTACATGAACAAAGAGATGTGGTCTGAGTATCCAAAGTGGGGGTGGGGTGCAGCCCTGTATGCATCACGTAAGTTGCTGTAAACATTGTCCAGTGTGTTTTTATCGCGGGTGGGAATGTCCACATGTTGGTGATATTTGGGAAGAACAGTTCGTAATTTGCACTGATTAAAGTCGCCAGCTACAATAAAAACAGCATCAGGGTGAGCCGTCTCTAGTGCGCTTAGTATATCATGGAGCTTGCCTAGCGCTACTGTGGAGTTAGCTCGCGGGGGGATGTAAACAGCGGCTATAAACAAAGCAGAAAATTCCCTCGGTAGATAATAGGGACAGAATTTCAGCAATAAAAACTCCACGTCTGGTGAGCAGTGCTTAAAAACAGTCTGTATGTCTCCGCACCACGAGTTGTTAATAAACACACACACACCTCCCCCTTTAGCCTTACCGGAGGCTGCGGTCCGGTCTCTTCGATGTATGGAGTGAGTTTGTAGCTGAACAGAAGATTCCGAGACTTTCTCCGAGAGCCAGGTCTCGGTGAAAATCAGAGCGCAGCATTCTCTTATTTCCCGCTGTGATGTAACCCTTGCTCTCAGCTCGTCCAGTTTGTTTTCCAGAGATCGTACGTTAGCTAACAACAGGCTGGGTAGCGGTGGTCGGCTAGCACAAGCTTTTAGCTTAGCATGAAGCCCTCCCCTCTTGCCTTGCTTGCGTCGCCGTCTCCAGAGCGCTCTCCTCGGGTCAGCTACCTCCCTCGAGCTCGGTGCTTCGGGGCGTTCCTGGGGGTGGTGGCGGTGACTGTGGGAGCGACCAATGTGTTGTAGCTCTGGAGGTATAAAACCGGTAAATTCAAGATGGTTGGCTGAATTGGCGATGTCCAGTAATGCCTGTCTGTTGTACGTTAGCAGTGCACCACATTTGAGCACGGCAGATAAAACAGAAAACAAACAAAAAAGAAAGAAAAACTGGCATTCGAGAGCAGAGCGAGCAAACACGTTTGCCTCGGGGGGCGCCATCTTGCCATTATCATAGGCAATAGTACATAGGCAATATATTCGTGTTCTGAGAATCTTTAGTAATTTTGATTCAAGTTCCATATGCAAATTGCCATGCTTTCACACAAAGGGTCATAAAACTCCCCAGTATTTCCAAACTCCCGCTTGGGATTTCAGCCTTTCTCATTGGACAAGCCCATCTTGAGAGGCATGAATCTTCTCAGACCTTAAAGGCCTCACATCAGTGACCCACCTCCAGTCTGCGATTCTGTTAGATTCTGAGCTACAATGCTCCTAAGGACACCCTAAGTTTGTGCCAGGCCTCGGGCCTTGACTTTCCATTCACCAAGATAATCTGACTCAACCTGGTTCTTTTCCATCAACCAGCTTCAGCAAAGATCAACTTGAGCCTTCAGATTGCATCAAGAATCTGCTGAATATCCAATGATACCATAGCTTCATATTTTTATTTCTCTTATTTTTACTGCCTAAACTTTAACTCCTTTTCCTATACCAACTGTGTGCGTGCGTGTGTATGTGTATGTTAGACTAGTTTAAGTGTTTATGTAGTTAATAAAGTCTTACTTGTATCACACTTGACGTTGTTCATTGTTTGCTCATAACTGGAGTCCCTTAATCATGCAGATTTATGCTACAGGCTCTGTGTAGAATTGTACAGTAAGAAAGTTATTTCCCTTAACCAGGAAATTAACGTTCTTAGAATTGACAGACAGTTGACCCTGAGAGGTCAAGTAAATACTTACAGCGGATCTAAATATTTATAATTAATTATAACTAGTTATGATTAATTATTCATATTTCCCCTTTGAGCTGATTCGCTACAAAATTATACTCTAAATAATAAACTAAAACTGCCAGTAGGTGATGGTAATTGTCTTAATGATTAAGTCATCGAGTCATTCATTCATTCATTCATTTGATTCGTTCAAATGACTGATTTATTCAGGAGTGAAGTAAATGGTTCTTTATGAATGGTCCATTGAATCATTAGGCTTGTTCGACTTGAAGCGGATCATCACCATCCCCGTTCACACTACAAGCGACAAAACAACACAATCCCATTCATTTCAATGGAGCGCTGGCGATTTCTGGCGACAAGTGCAACAGCGGGCGTTGGCGACGGATGGGGCGTGTCTAGCGACGCGACAAAGTTCAGAATCCTTCAACTTTATGCAAATGAAGAGCAACTTTCGGGAGCAACAGCCAATAGGAAAGAAGACAGCAGAGCTCATGTGATCGTTCTCCTCTCAGCCATAGATAAACATACACAATGGAAAAAAGGTAGGCTCTGTTTCTCATTCAGTTTTTGTTTGTATGTACGGATTTAATTCATTTTTATATTATATTTAGTCTTTTGCCTCCAAAATGTTTGTATTTAGCGGCAAGAAACCTGATTCGCTGTCAAGGCAACCAAGAACGTCCACTAGCAACCTCATCGCCAGCCCTGGCGACATGCGTCGACAAAGTATGCATGATTCAGCTGTGAATGCAGCTTCAGACCGATCAGTGTGTGACATCAAAGTACCGCAAGAGAAGACTCTGCATGCTTTTGAATCGCTCTCGCGGTACTTTTATGTCATTCACCGATCGGTCTGTGCAGCGCCTCTTCAAATCCAACGCGCCTATGACCAGTGGTTCAACGCGCCAAATGGTTCACCCAATTTGTTCAAAACTTGCATTAAGAAATTAAATGCCGCTGTGTGTTGCTTGGAGACGAACAGTTCTGCTTTGTCTTTATATTTTCATTGGCGAAATTGAGCAAAACAGACAACATTGTGTCTAAAATAACACAGTATTACTTACTGAATTGTTGTATAAGATCAGTATTTACACTCGTGTGATATTGCACTTAGCCTATTGCTCGTGGGATATTGCTTACCTATATGATGTAAATATGAGACAAAAACTCAAACGGCCATTTCTGCCCCATATCCTGTATTTTAGGGACATTCTATCTACGTTCTCTAGGCTCCATCACTCAGTGAGTTGTTGCCCTGCCTCATATTTGTCATCAATCAACTGTATGAAATGTCAGATGACCCACATAGGTATATACGACCATGTGATATTTCAGTTTTTCTTTTTTAATAAATCTGCAAACATGTCAACATTTCTGTGTTTTTCTGTCAATATGGGGTGCTGTGTGTACATTAATGAGGAAAAAAAATAACTTAAATGATTTTAGCAAATGGCTGCAATATAACAGAGTGAAAAATTTAAGGGGGTCTGAATACTTTCCGTACCCACTGTATATATATATATATGTGACACTTGTGGTAGAAATTCCCCTACGCACCTGACTTAAGTTAACTTTGGGGACGTCTGCTGGCAACATTTACAAAATGTATCCTCTCGCATGTCTGCTGTCCTGAGTCGGACGCCGTCTCGCCTCTTTTAAACACTATCACTTGGGCCTAAGATCTTTAGTGCTCCATTATACCTGCTGCGCAGCAGTAACCAGACAGACTCCAGACAATGCCTTTGAATATGCTTCACAGTAATCACGGCCAGGAGGACCTCATACCAATCACAAAGAATCCCCAACAATAAGGATATAACAGTTTATGTAGAATAGGTACATGGCAAAGGTAACATGACTCACTACATCATCTTTCTCTAATAAGATTGGTTCTTCTTATATGGGCAATTCAGCAACTACCTCTCCGTTACTGGCAGAACAAATTTGTTTTTTGATTACTTCAGCTTGTTACTCAAGTCATGGGTTCTAATGTTTTACATATTACAACACAGTAACTTTGGCTAAAGTGTTGGTACATTTTGTTCTCAAAAGCATACACACTTTAAGCCTGCAAGGAAAATAAATATTAGTTATGATTAATTTAAAATTATAATAATTATAAAAATTTACACACTAAAGAAAATTCTGCTGAAAATGCAGCTTTGCATCAGGAATATATTACATTGTAATGTATTCCCCCTAATGATTCATTTTTGATATGATTCATTTTTGTTATATGCAAAATTTATAAATGCTTTAATAAACAGTATTTTAATAAACATAACATTATAGTATTAGTATGGTAATATTATTATAACATTATTATAGTACTAGTTGTTTTATAAAGAAATTGTTTACCCAAAAAAGAAAATGTGCTGAAAATGTACTCACCCTCAGGCCATCCAGGATGTAGATGAGTTTGTTTCTTAACCGGAACAGGTTTGAAGAAATGTACTATTACATCACTCACTCATTGCTCACCAATGGATCCTCTGCAGTGAATGGGTGCCGTTAGAATGAGAGTCTAACAAGCTGATAAAAACATCACAATAATCCACATGACTCCAGTCCATCAATGATTGTCTTGCAAAATGAAAAGCTGCATGTTTTGTAATCAACAAATCGTCTCAGGTTACGTATGTAACCCTGGTTCCTCGAGGGAACGAGACGCTGCGTCGAGAATGCTAGACACAGCGTCTCGTTCCCTCGAGGAACCAGGGTTACATACGTAACCTGAGACGTTCCTCTTCAGGAACTTGACCTGCGTCGAGAATGCTGGGGGAACGCCTTCAGTGACCCGCGCTCTGAATCACATGTGAAATCAGTCCAATAGCTGAGCGGGACGTCACGGCGGATGACGTCATGACCGGGAAGCTATAAAAGCACGTGCGGCGGAGCCAGCGTCAGCTTCTAGGAATGAAGCAAGCGCCGGCAGGGACGCCGGAAGTATGGCACCGAGACGCAGCGTCTCGTTCCCTCGAGGAACCAGGGTTACATACGTAACCTGAGACGTTCCTCTTCAGGAACTCGAGTTGCGTCGAGAACGCTAGAGGAACGAGAATGCCCACGTCGCCAGACTTCCAAATCTCTGCCTAATGTGGAAGACTGCACAGCTAGGGCGAGAGAACAAAAGAGCCCGGAGTGGCTAAAGTAGGCGGGGCTCGCCATCCCGAAGGCCAACTTCTGGAGGAGTGAATCTTGACCCCCAAAGGAGAGGGGAGATCAGAGGACTCGAGGCTATGGAATAGCATCCTGATCCACCACTTAGCATAAGCTTCTCTGGCTGGAGGCCTCGGCCTCAGCGCACCGCAGAGGAAATGTGTAAGAAGAGGGTGTCTTCCCACTGAATGGCCACCGAGAGGGGCGTGGTAGGCCGCAATGGCTGCCACGAAGCCCTCTAGGGTGGAGTGGGTCAACCCTGCGGATAAACAGGCCTACAGGAACTCCAGAACTGTACCAGACGGGCAGTTAGCTGGGTCGGGCTGGCGATCTCCGCAGAAATACAGTTTCCTCCTAGAGGGAGCTCTGGATGTAGGATGGTCTCAACAACCTCGGTTGAGAGACCGGAAGTTATGAGTTGTGCCTCCTCAGAGGCCACACCCACAGCTCCTGGCGGGGGCGTGCCCTCCGCCTGTGAGAGGAGATCTCTCCTGACGGGAATCTCCCATAGAGCGCCGTCGAGGAGAGAAATCAGGCCTGAGACCCAACTCAGCCCGGCCGGAACGGGGATACTAACAACAGACGGGCCCTGTCCCGGCGCACTCTCTCCAGAACTCCCCGAGCAGAAAAATCGGAGGAAAGGCGTACAGATGAAGCCTCGGCTACGTCTGTACCATGGCATCCAGCCCCAGTGGAGCTGGATGAGTCAGAGAGAACCAGAGGGGACAGTGTGATATCATAAGAGTCGCAACAGGTCCACCTGAGCCTGGCCAAACACTCTCCATATCTGCTTCACCACCTCGGGGTGAAGCATCCATTCCCCGGGCCTCAGCCCCTGCCTCGACAGGATGTCTGCTCCCAAATTGAGATGCCCAGGAATGTGAACTGCTCTCAGCGAGAGGAGTTTGCCCTGGGACCACACAAGTATCTGGTGCGCCAGCTTGTACAAGGGGCGCGAACGCAGAACTCCCTGGTGGTTGATGTAAGAGACCACCGTTGTGTTGTTACCAACACATGGTGACCTCTTAGGTCTGGGAGAACTCGAAACAGGGCCAGCATCTCCCGACAATTGAATGCCATGTCAGATGGCGACCACTCCACAGACCGCGGGCAGGGTGGCCACTCATGACCGCACCTCCACCGGTGAGGGATGCATCCGTCGCTAGCATACGCGGCAACAAGGAGCTCCCAGCACTGGGCCCTGAGACAAGAACCAAGGTTTCCTCCACATGTCTAAGGCACGTAGGCACCTCCGCGTGACCTTAAGCATGCGAAGCGGGTTTCCCATCGGGGAGAACCCCTTGTTCTTGTGCCACCACTGTAGGGGTCTCATGTACAGCCGGCCAAGTGTTATCACGTTGGACGCAGCTGTCATCAGCCCAAGCAGTCTGGAACTGCTTGACAGTGAGTGACCGGCCTTCTCTTACTCTCGCGACTGAGGTGAGGATCAAAGCGATCCGAGCAGGAGACACACATGCCTGCAACGTCGTCGAATCACACACCACGCCCAGATAAGTAGTTATCTGTACTGGAGAAAGCACACTTTTCTTGGCGTTAAGTCTTAACCCCAGCTCTTTCGTGTGAGCGAGAACGACATCTCAATGTCGAACCGCCATCCACTCTGACTGAGCTAATATCAACCAATCGTCGATGTGGTTGAGTCGTGAAAGTGTGGGGTGAGAGTGCAAGGCCTAAGGAAGAACCAGTATTGGTAGGCTTTTGCCCCCAAAAACGAACCTCAGGAACTTCCTGTGATGAGGAAGGATGGAGATATGGAAATATGCGTCCTTCAGATCGATCGTGACAAACCAGTCCTCGGACCTGATCTGAGACGCCGGATCTGGTGATTAGCAGATCCATACGCGAAACCCACGAGCACAGCCGCTGTGGCACCGCGAGGAACGCTAGTGAAGGCTCCCTCCTCAAAGAGAGCCCTCTGAGAGCGAAGCAAGGCAGTAACAACTATGCTTCGCTTGCAAGCAAACCATGCACAGGCTGTGTGTGTCCTCACTCGTGATATAACATTATCTTTGGGCAGGGAGGAACACACAACCTACAACGTGGCTTGCTCTCGCCCTTGAAATGCTTTGTCCTTGCATGAGCTTAGACATAGCTGGAGCTTATAGACTTTTGACAGACAACAATAAATATGACTGACACACACAGAGCGCTTTGCTGAATGACAGAAAGCTGATGCTGGCTCCGCCACACGTGCTTTTATAGCTTCCCGGTCATGACGTCGTCCACAGTGACGTCCCGCTCAGCTATTGGACTGATTTCACATGTGATTCAGAGCGTGGGTCACTGAAGGCGTTCCCCTAGCGTTCTCGACGCAGCTCGAGTTCCTGAAGAGGAACGTCTCAGGTTACGTATGTAACCCTGGTTTCTCGAGGGAAAGAGACGCTGCGTCTAGCGTTCTCGACGCAGCTCGAGTTCCTGAAGAGGAACCATAATTAAGATGTTTTTAACTTCAAACCATTGTGAGTCCTCTATCCATAATATTGCTTTCACCAGTGATAAAGTCACGTCTGAATCAGGAAAGAATCAGTACAGATCAAGCACTGTTTACAAGCAAAAACAGTCCAAAACAGTTCTAAACAAATATGTCAGTGGATTTTGATGTGAGAAGACAACAGGTGGACTATTGTGATGTTTTTATAAGCAGTTTGGACTCATTCTGATGGCGCCCATTCACTGCAGAGGATCCACTGATGAGCAAGTGATGTAATACTACATGTCTCCAAATTTGTTTTGGTGAAGAAGCAAACTCATTTACATCTTGGGTGGCCTGAGGGTGAGTAAAGTTTCAGCAAATTTTAATTTGGGGCTGAACTATTCCTTAAATATTTTAACTTATATGCTGTTCTATAAGCTTTAACCTGGAAATGGCATAAACATCAAATTGAATAATACATGGCTCAAACCCAGAGAGGGGATTTTCTTATTTCAGAAGTCCACCATGTGCTACTGGCAGACACACAGATGCATGTTTTCTAATAAAGGCATCCCTCTCTGTCTATATTTGCAACATCACATGCATGCAAATCACGATTGCATGGCAGACGAGCACAGTCACAGACATGGGAATATGAATATTGCTGGAGGCTACGATCATTCTGACAACTAATATTTTTACTTTTCTCGTGCCACTTTTCATGTCATTGATTAGAGAGGTCACTATTTAATCCTCAGTTGTCTTACCGGGTTCAGCGAGCACGCCACAGCACTAGCTATTTGTGTCTGATCACTGGTGAGTGGAATTGGAAGCCATGGTGTATTGTGCATCCTTTTTCATTTCATACATGAATTATGGATGCTGTTTGAGCTACTGGGTTTCTGAGAGCCAGTGTCCTTCATACGGACACAACTATTTAGAAGGTATGATATATATTTCATGACTATGTCTAATTTTCTTGTAAGTCCTCTAGTCTAGGAGGATAGAGAACTGATCTGGTGAGAAAACAAATGTTGATAGATAGGGAAATAAAGTTATCTTTACATGACTACTGGAAACAGATTGAGCATCAATCATGTTCCTCCCAAGTGCTCCTGCCTGTAGGGAGACATTTGTAACAGTATTTACATTTTCCTGTTTTTTTATTCTTATAAGCCTATTACTTATTTTATTTTATTTTATTTTATTTATATTTTATTCATTTCGCTGTGAATATCAGTTCATATCAGTCCATACCCAGAGAAACATGCAGCACACACACAAAACGTCATCAGTTTCAGATATCAGCGAGGGAGGCCGCAAATTAATATTCTGCGGTATGCTAACCTCCATGTCATGATGATCAATGAACTTTGTTACTGGAAAATGATCTTTCACACCTACAAGCTGTCCATCAACACTTTCATAGCAGCATAATAATTAGGAGCAAGGCGCCCGCAGATGCATTATGTCTTGACTTTACACCTAGCCAAATGTTACTACTGCACATACAACAGGTCTACACTAAAGCCATTTTAACATTGATACTCGCAGGATAAGAGTAAACAGAGTTAGATAATGCTACTTACTACTGCGTTCTTCTAATACATTGGTAGGACAAGAGTTGAAATACTTCATTTAACATACACTACTAATCATCTAATGGAAATTGCTGCTTAAATGTAATTGGCCCAACATAATCTAAGAAATAGTGGTACAGGATAATTGATGGTATAAGAATCAAGGATCATTCAGTGTAGGTTTTTAATTAGAATGATACATGTTTGCTGGATTTGACAGGATTTTTTTTAGCAAATCAAACAACAGAAGTTTTTTTTTTTTAAGTTTCCATTAAGGAGTTTTGTTGTCTCTGTTACATTTAAAGCTTTTCTAGTTAAAGGAACACGTAGCATTCCCCTGCATCTGTAGAGGTAAGCAGAGAATAGAACGTTTGGATATGAGTTAGTGCTTTCTGGACCCCAGAGCATTTCTATTGATGCCATTTATTATTGATGTGATTTCTCCATTTTCCTTTTTGGGGAACCGACTGGCTGAATGAAACGAGAGTAGGTGGTGCGGGCTGTACAAAAATGTGCTCTGTTGAGTCAAGGCCCTTTTTGGAAAGATTCAGAGACCACTGTCACATTATTTATTTATTTACGACCTATATATTTAAATTAAAAGTGGCCTTTGAAACATGGAATAAAAGGGCTTAGCTAGTCAGAACAGATATGCTCTTTTGCTCTGTTTGCTGCTTTGGTTCACAGCGTGGCACGGCCTGGTCTGGTTTCAGCAATTCAATCTCTGAACCGTAGAAGACATTCCGATGCATCAGATGTGGAATGAGGACTGGGCAGAGAGCAGACAGCAGAGAGACCTGAGCAAAGGGGTACATGTGGATGATGCACAACTTGTGCATTTAAAAATGGAAAGGGAAGATGCATATGCTTGAAACGTTAAGCTGAATGCAGTTTATTTGCATGTGCTGTGTGCATGATGATTATGTTGTTGTTTTTTCCCCACCATGTCACTTCCTGGATGATGATGTTAAATTTCACTCAAGAATGAAAATCTGCTTAAAATGTACTCACCCTCAGGACATCCAAGAAGTAGATGAATTTGTTTCCTGAACTGAACAAATTTGGAGAAATGTACCATTACATCACTTGCTCACCAATGGATCATCTGCAGTGAATGGGTGCCGTCAGAATGAGAGCATCACAATAATCAACAAATAATCCACACAACTCCAGTCAATCAATTAATGTCTTGTGTAATGAAAAACTACTTTCATTACACAAAACATCAAGACATTTTTAACTTCAAACCCTTGCTTCTGGCTAAAATCTGAGTCTTCTATTTGTAATATTGCTTTCCCCAGTGAAAAAGTTGTCTCATCTGAATTTAGGAGATAAATATGCACAGATCAAGCACTGTTTACAAGTGAAAACGATTCAATACAGTTCTAAACAAATATGTCAGTGGATTATGATGTGAGAGGACAACAGGAGATTTTTTACTGGAGGAAGCGTTATTATGGATTATGGACTTTAGGCAGAAGTGACGGTTTGGAAGTAAAAAATGTCTTGATGGATTTGTTTCTTATGAATATGTTGCTTTTTGATTCACAAGACATTAATTAATGGACTGGAGTCGTGTGGATTATTTATGGATTATTGTGATATTTTTATCAGCTGTTTGGACTCTCATTCTGACGGCACCCATTCACTGCAGAGGATCTATTGGTGAGCAAGTGATGTAATACTAAATTTCTCAAAATCTGTTCAGATGAAGAAACAAACTCATCTACATTTTGGATGTATTGAGGGTGAGTACATTTTCTGCAAATTAAAATTTTTAGGAGAATTATGTTTAACTTGATCTTGTTGGCAAAACAGAAAAGAAAATCTAACAGAATAAGTGAAATTGTAAACACATTGTATTTATGTAAATTGCCCATACTGATCTTAAAAGACGCTAACTTTTGTGAACAAAGCGCAATCTATGAAAAGTCAAATTTATATAGATTGAAGGCATGTTTGCACAAAAAAGAATGACAATTATTTAAGTAAAATTTGCAGCAGTGTCATGCTAGCACTGTTAGTGCATGGTTAAACTGGATTGTGGGTGGTGTCTAAGATGTAGAAATGTAGCACAACTGTTTACTGAATTTACAGTCGTTTTAGTACATCAAATGCTGGAAAATGTTGAGCTTAAAAGTATAACGTCGACATCAACATTTAACAAATATACTGCTTGTCAAATCAAAGACTATCAAGATGTTGAATGGGTTTTTATGTGATATTTTCTCACCAATTTTATTTAATTTGTTGCTATGTGAGAACGACTTTTTAGTATGCTTATCATATTGAAGTGTACAAAAGAGTGTCTTGTTTGGAAGGAAGTGCTGTTAGACATACTGATGGTGTCTCTTACAGCGGCGTCAGACTGACTAGCTTCTCTCCCTCATCACAGTAGTTGGCCATCAGGGCCTACATGGAGAAAAATCTGCTCTATGCACACTAGAATTTCCACTGTCAGCAGTGGGCCACACTGGAGTAAAAAGCTGTCATCATACCATCACTCACGGAACTACCAAGGACCAAAGAAAGCAGGTTTGTTATTTAACACATGCATTTTGTGAGAGGCGGACTGTCATTTATAAATGCTGTGAATGTCAAAGATGGTGGCATCAATTTAGTCTTCATCACAACAAGCTTGCTGTACTTTCAAATGAATTAGTGATTTGCTAAAACTTTACCTTTTTAACATTTAAACTATCGCTTGTCAAAGAGCAATGTGCGTATTTTTACTGAATAAGCACTTGCAGTGTATTTTTTATTTTTTATTTTAGTATATTAATGATATAAAAGACCACTTAAGTGTACCTAAAAAGAGTACTGTTTAATGACTATATTTATTAACACTTAAATTGATTATTCACCCAAAAATGAAAATTCTGTCATAATTTACTCACCCTGAAGTTGTTACAGACCTGTATGAGTTTCTTTCTTGTGTGGAACATAAAGGAAGATATTTTGAAGAATGTTCAAGTCTGGCAGCCATTGACTTCCATAGTAGGGAAAAAAATACTATAGAAGTCAATGGCTACCAGCAACTGTTTGGTAACCAGCATTATTAAAAAAAATAATCTTTTGTGTTCAGCAGAAGAAGAAAAATATCATGCTGGTTTGGAACAACTTGAGGTTAAGTAAATTATGATATTAAGGAAATTACAGTACATATTATAATAATAGTAAATATACAAATTGTGCTTACTGATCTTATTATATAAAAAGTATTTTTTTCTGCAGATGGCTTAGTTAAAAGCCTTTTGTATGTATATGCTGCATATATAATTTTATATAATTAAATACATGTCTGTATGTATATATTAAGAAAAGTCTCTAGGTTACGTATTTAACCCTGATTCCCCGAGGGAAGGAGACGCTGCGTCAAAGTCGCTTTGGGAACGCCCTTGCGTGACCGCGTTCTGAAGCATGTGTCAAATCAGTCCAATGGAGCAGCGAGACGTCACCAGCGGTGTGACGTAAGCACCAGAAAGTATAAAAGCACATCCAGCAGAGCGCAAACCAGCTTCGATGAAGTAGCGCCTGCAGGGATGCAGGGAGTATGGCAAAGAGACGCAGCATCTCGTTCCCTCGGGGAACCATGGTTACATACGTAACCTAGAGATGTTCCCCTTCAGGAACTCGAGCTGCGTCGAAGTCGCTTTGGGAACGAGAATACCCACTGCGCCATACTACCAAGTCCCTGCCTGTGTGTGTATCTTGCAAGCACATCACAAAGAGAGAACTTGGGAACCTGGGGTAGATGCCAGGTCAAGGTTGTAAAAATGGAAAAAAGTGTGAGGAGAGGACCAGCCCGCCGCAGCACAAATGTCCTGCAAGGCCACACCTAAGTTGAAAGCCTTAGAGGCCGCCATACTCCTGTTCGAGTGCGCTCTGACCCCCATAGGTGACGGGAGGCTCGTAGGCTAGTGAGATGGCCTCGACCACCCACCTACTCTTCGCCAGAAATCCCTTCTTTGGCAGACCAAAACAAACAAAAAGCTGATGTGCCTTATGCTACGGGGGGGCTGGCCAGAACGGGGCTACTAGCAACAGACGGACCCCATCCCTGCGTACCCTCTCCAGAACTCCCGGGAGCAGAGCAATCGGGGGAAACGCGTACAGACGAAGCCTCGGCCATGTCTGCACCATGGCATCAAGCCCCAGTGGAGCTGGATGCGTGAGGGAGAACCAGAGAGGACAGTGTGTTGATTCCTGCGACGCAAATAGATCCACTTCCGCCTGGCCAAATTCCCTCCAAATGAGCTTCACCACCTCAGGGGGGAGCCTCCATCTGTCTTGACAGGATATCTGCCCCCTGATCCTGCATCGAGGTTGAGTCCCACACCACGCCTAAATAAGTGGTTCTCTGTAGTGGAGAAAGAACACTCTTCTTGGCGTTTAGTCTTAACCCCAGCTCTCTCATATGGGCGAGGATGACATCTCGATGCCGAGCCGCCATCTGCTCCGATTGAGCTAGTATTAACCAATCGTGGATATAATTGAGTATGCGGATGCCCTGGAGTCACAGTGGAACCAGAGCAGCATCCACACACTTCGAGAAAGTGTGGGGTGAGAGTGACAGGCCGAAGGGAAGAACTCTATATTGGTATGCTTCGCCCCCGAAAGCAAACCTTATGAACTTCC
>NW_015505915.1:484763-485010 GCF_001515645.1 Sinocyclocheilus grahami | reverse complement strand
TCGGACTGGATCTGAGATACTATCTGCTTGATAGTGAGCATCTTGAACCGAAGCCGTTTGATAGCGCGGTTCAGAAGACGGAGATCTAAGATCGGACGCAACCCCCCCATCCTTCTTCGGAATGATGAAGTAACGGCTGTAGAACCCGGACGCTCTCGAGAGAGGAGGAACACGTTCTATGGCCTCCTTCCTCAAGAGAGTATCTACTTCTTGTTCCATTACCAGAGCCTGCTCGGGGCCCACTAGT
>NW_015505915.1:480733-482799 GCF_001515645.1 Sinocyclocheilus grahami | reverse complement strand
TCTGTGGAGGGGTGCGGGTTGCAACGCTCTGTTTTTGAGACTGGCGATATGAGGAGCTTGATGGCTTGGGCTGTTCCCGCTCAGCAGCCCCACCCCTGAGCAGATCAGCCTGGTATGCTTGTAACACCGCCATGGTGTGCAAACATGCGCCAGCCTGACCTACCGCCGTATAAGCTTTCTCAACCAGACTCGATATAAGCCTAACGGGCCTGGTGGGAAGCTTCGGGAGCTTCAGGGACGATGCTGAGGATGGGGAGAGATAGCTCGCAAGCATCTGCTCCACCACTGGCATCGCCCCATATACCTTATCATTCACCCCCACGATGTTCTTTTGAATAATTCGAGACTGTGGGGCTGTAATACGGGATGAGCACGGTTTCTCCCACGATCTTGACACCTCAGCATGGAGATTGGGGAAAACGGAAGGCCCCCATCGTGAAGGCTGTGATTTGGATTCAGAACACGCTAGTCTAATTATTTTTAGGACGAGCGTCCTTTTTCTAGGCTGGCCAAACGATATTTTATTTTGGCGAATGCACGAAACACACCCCATAACCACAAATCACACCTCATACGCGAGGGACTGTGGTGGCGAGTCCACAGTCTCTTCTGTCTCGACACTCATCACATCCACCTCCTTGGAGGAAGATAGATGAAGCGTCTGGCTCTCTCTCTCTGGGGGGGTGGGAGAAACTGCAGCACGGGCTTCCGAACCGTGAGAGAGAGCCGCGGATCTAGCGGGTGAGGACCGAGAAAAGGACGAGCCCGTCTCGGATCCCTCCGCTAAATCCACCCGCGATCCCCGCTGGCAGCGGTCCCGCTGTTGCCGAGGCACAGCGCAGACTGTTGTCGTGGGGATCGCGGGCCTAGCCGCTCTCATCAAACACAGCCAGGCGAGAGCGGAGCGTGCGCAGCGAGAGCAGCTCGCAGTGATGACAATCAGCTGCTCGAAAGCTGACCGTGCAAGCTCCGCTCCCAAACAAACGACACACAAATCGTGTGTATCCCCTGCCGCCAGATATCGTGGGCAGGGAGAAACACAGCATTTGTAATGCCGTTCGCTCGCCATATACTTTTTCATGATTGTTTTTTATATATGCTTGTGCGGACAGACAACAGTAAATAGACAGACACATACACAGAGCGCCACTGAAGAGCAGAAGCTGGTTTGCGCTCTGCTGGATGCGCTTTTATACTTTCTGGTGCTTACGTCACCCCGCTGGTGACGTCTCGCTGTTCCGTTGGGCTGATTTGACACGTGCTTCAGAATGCGGTCACGCAAGGGCGTTCCCAAACTTCGACGCAGCTCGAGTTCCTGAAGGGGAACTTGTTTTATTCAAAAATATAAACCCAAATAATATAATAGCACAATTTCAACTTTGCACCTCTTTTTATTTATATATTTTGTTTCCTGACTTTTGAATGGCCTTTGGAGAATGACCTTATGACTCAACTGTTTCCAGCCAAATTAATAGTGATTTGTTGAGATCAGTAAGGACAATTTGCCTCTATTTACTATAGAAAAATTCTCATTCAGAGGATTTTTGACCGAATGACTCCCTGGATTTATGAATGTTTGTGTGCAAAAATACAAATGGCTCTTTTTCTCTTCAATCCTCACAAATGGTCTCTGTTGGAGTCACGGGAGGTAATTGCATTACCTGAATGCATAATTCAGAGCAGCAAACTGAGTTCCTAATACCCATCAGAGCAGAGGCTCCTGTATTATTAACAGACATATACACACACACACACACACACCCTCTGGGACAAATCAAGAACATTTGAGGGCTTTTTGATGAGCAGTAATGCTACTAAAGACTAATTAATTGGAGAAGGCCTCATATGTATGACTACATGATGTCTGATTGTTAGCAAAAGAGCTGAAGACTGATAACAAAATAATAATAATAATAATAATAATAATCTCTTTCAGTGCCCTTTAACCTTGGAAACACTGACATATGAAATAATAGTCACATACATACACACACACACACACACATGCAAATGCCCATATTCATATTTTTTATTGTATATATATATATATATATATATATATATAT
>NW_015505915.1:467629-480686 GCF_001515645.1 Sinocyclocheilus grahami | reverse complement strand
ATATATATATATATATCAATTGAAAAAAAAACAGAGAGAAAAATGCATCAGGGTTTTATGGCTATTATTGTATGATATAGTGACACTATGGAAATGTGTAGCTTTTTTTAAAGTGGACAAAACATAGTACTATGCCGTATAATTGATAATGATGTTGATTGAGAGATAATAATAAACCAAAAACGTTCCTCAAAAGTCTAATGTATCATATTGGATGCTCACATTTTAATATGATTTTTCTAAAATATTATGCATGGATTAACAAGTAAACCTAAGTTGCTTCAGTGCAGTAAATGAACTAGCAATATAGAAGTTATTCTTACATTTACTTTATAAAAATCAGAAAAGATTTCTCCTCAAAGAGTCTGAACATTTTTACAATTATACTAAAAGGTCTTATACTTGCTAAAAAAAGAAAAGAAAAAATATAAACTTTTTTCATTCAGACAATATGACGGCGTGTATTTTGTACAACAAGTCTTTCACCAAAGTTTTGATCTTGCTGAGAATTTAGCTGTCTTTATGTATCAAAATGATTCAGTAGGCTTTCTAGGGTTTAAAGAGTTAAAAGTATACTTTGCTTTGGCTTTTTATTAGCATTTTGCAAGAAACTTCAGCTTTAAAATGCACTGATTAGTAAGTCCAGAAGTGAATTATTGATCTTTATGATATATGAATATAAAGTAAAAGTGAAACGTGTCTGATTTCTATTTACATTGATTCTGAATAATTATATGCGAGTCATTTTTGTGTCGGCTACATTGATCGGAAGACATCTGTGGTTCCGTGTGCCCAGTCAGCATCCGGAAACCTATTTCAGTGGCACACAGTGGGAATGGGTGGCTGGTGGGACGGGCTAAAGGAATGGGCAGAGGTAGCATATGTCCTCTATCCTGCCTCCTGTGTGATTAATAAACCATTAAATCATTCTGACACCAACATAAAAATGAATGTGTTCAGTCATCGAGCTGCTCTCTTAATTGAACACTTAAAAAGTTATAATTATGATAATTGCTGCTGCTTCTTGTGACTCTCATCTGAGCGTCAGTGCTGGAGAAGTTCGGGAAGCTCTCTGACTAAGCACTCGAGTGCCCTTTTCTATGCACGGTATCAGCCATTTGTGTTCGTGATTGACTGTGACCTGTCCGGATAGAAAGAGGAAGAAAAGAGAGAGGGGTAAAAGGTAGGGTTCAGACAAAAGGTGAATGATATATTTTGTCTGTAATAACTGGAGGTGACATCCTACAGTTAAGTGACAAATTGTCGTCTTTGTGTCAGATGAATAGTGCTGGTAAATTATTACCCTAAAGAGATGAGCAGTACATCTCTCGTGGTTGAGACTCTTTATTTACTTCAGTTAAATATGATCTTGACTTCAGGTCCTGAACTGTTTGTTCACAAACTGAACTTTGTGAATATCCATCGAGGGATTCTGACATTCACTGCAAAAGTATTATTTTTCAAATCAGTTCTCTGACGTATTATTCTACTGAATGCATCCCTCTTCTTTATTAATCTGCATTAAACAACGGTGTCGATTTAGTATGTATACACTATTATAGTATTTAGATTTTCTTTGCGTGAGCATTTATTTTTTATATTTGCAGTTTTCACATAAATTTTAGCTTTAATCATTTTGTTGTGATTTATTATTATTATTATTATTATTATTATTATTATTATTATCATCAGTAGTAGTAGTAGTAGTAGTTGTAGTACTTAACATTCCAGCTAGTTTCCAAGGTAAAATTTATAATTATAATATAATATAATATTACACATCAAAAATTTTCATTGTTAGTTAGTGTAATTCATTAAGTGCTTTTTTTGTTGTTGTTCTTTTATCTAATTTATTAGTTGATTGCTTGACCATCCTATGGAAGCCCGTTTCCGCCACTGAATTTAAAAAAAATGGTAATTGCGAATTTTTATCTCACAATTCTGACTTTTTTTTCTCAGAATTGCATGATATAAACTCACAATTGCGAGCTATAAAGTCAGAAGTGTGAGATATAAAGTAACAATTGCGAGATAAAAACTCGCAATTCTGACTTTTTTTCTCAGAATTGTGAGATATAAAGTCAAAATTGCGTGATATAAACTCGCAATTGCGAGTTATAGTCCAATTTTGAGGGGGCAAAATAAAAGACTAATATGTTCAAAGAATTGCGAGTTTTTATCACGCAATTCTGACTTTATTTCTCAGAATTGCGAGTTTATATCTCACAATTATGACTTTTTAACTCGCAATTGCTAGTTTATACCACGCAGTTCTGAGAAAAAAAGTCCGAATTGCGAGTTTGTATCACGCAATTCTGAGAAAAAATGTCAGAATTGTGAGATAAAAAGTCGCAATTACCTCTTTTATTTTTTATTCAGTGGCAGAAATGGGCTTCCATACCATCCTGCCCATCATTTACCAGTCATTTTTTTACACCTGCTGAGTTTTGATTTTTGATTTCCTTTTCTTGGATTTTTTTTTTTATCTAATAGTACAGTAGAATTAAGTCATCAAAATTCTTAAAAAATACAAATGGTTGGACATAAAGTATGACATTTATGTAATGTAATGAGATGTTTGTAATGATAAATAAATAAATCAAATATAAATAAATAAAAAGACAACTGTCTAGTGTATGCTACTTTATCCTTACTACCTGGTCTAACTTATCCAATACAATTACATTTTATTAAATGTAAAATAAAGAAATATATAAAGAAATACATACATACTTAAATACATAGTCATTTTGTAAAGACATTTATAGGCGCAATTTATGTCAAAAAAATTATAAATTATTTTAGCATAATTGTTTAGATCAAAAGATTTGTCAGATCATATGGACTTCAGTCGAAGTGTGCCCCAACTTTATTAACTGTATGTTTATGTGGATGTCTCATTATTAAAATATCAATTGAGCTCATTGTAATATTCCAGGTCCAACCTTCAGTTATAAGTCTCACCAAGTCTCATGGCATTACCAAAACCATCCTGGAGGTATAATAATAAAATCAGAGCTCTCATGAAAGACCTTTATGTGATCATTTATTTGCAGTAAGGTTAATAAGGGATATTGCTTTATTACAGGATGCAATGATATGAAATTACAGGTCATCACATCTGTGTGCTGATATAAGAAAAAATACTCCAAACACTCAAGAGATGCAAGAACCTGAGCAAGAAAATATCTTCATTTGTAATGCAGGATTTTGTCGGCAAAGATGAGGCTGGCTTTAATGACATAGCAGAACAGAACAGCAATGGTAAAAAGGATTTATCAAAATCTCATTACAACGCTTCAAACATATTGGTGTTTCCACGCTCCTGGAAATGTCCCATGTTCTCTTTTTTCCACTCCTTTAGTCGGTGGATATGGCTCCAGTGATTTGAAATGTGTGTGTACCGTGAGTTCAGAAAACATGCCTCTGGTGAGCAACATGACGGGAAAACTGGGAAATCTAATGGCTTCTAAATGTTCTTTCATGGGCTGCGGGCTCTGAAGACGATTTACACTAGATACCTCTCCAGGTGTTTTTATAAACCGCCTTCCTCACGTAAAATGTGTGATAAAATGTCCATATTCATCTCAGTGGGACATAAATGGGTTTTCTATAGTCGCGTGGCCCCTGAAGTCTTTTTTCAGGGTGGTGGTGGTGGAAGCAACCTTTTGTAGCCGTATAGCTTCACAATAATCTTTGAAATGAAAGATAAAAGACGGATAGATAGATAAAAACTAAAGATAGATACAAAGATGGAGTTTAGAGCCTCAAGAACACATGGGTTTCTGCTTTTTGAACTTTGTCAACTCTGAGTCAGTTGCCAATATGCCAGCAGTGTATCCACAAATGCTCTGGATTTAAAGACTCACTTCTTTGACCAGCCACCGTTTAAAAAAAAGACTGAAGCAAAATGTCAAACGCTGAACTTCAAACGTCATGCGGCAGCGGCAGCAGGTGGTGTTATTGTTTATTACAGAGCACTTCCAGAATATCTCACCTGAGAGCTGCATTTTCTTTCCGATGGTTTGACAAGAGTAATGGAGTGAAGGGTCACTTCCCATCATTTGTCATGAACATCAATGTATATCTGCTTAGATTAGAGATTTGAGCATTTTTATTTTTTTTTTACTATTTGAAATGTTAAATTAATTATGAGCCAATTACATATTTTAACAATAAAATAGTCAATACACAAATTGTCTTTACTGATTTCAGCACATCACCGTCCATTCATTTTTCTGCATATGCATTCATTATATACATAATTGAGTATATATAGATAAAGTTAAATTTTGCACCACCTTTTTATTTGTTTTATTTTGTTTTTGAATGCCCTTTAGAATAATTTAAAATAAATAATGACAAAACATTATTCCAAGAGACTTAAAAAGGTTTTCATTTTCTTCTGTTCATTTTAATATCAACTGTAATATAATTTTCCCCAAAAAATATATAAATAAATAAATAATCAGCAATTAAAACCAGGTTGACATATATAATGTATTTTTTTTTATAAATCAATTGCATTTTTAATATATATATATATAAATTCATAGATATGAACAAACAATGAGAGTCGTGTCACTGATCACGGCACTTTTAGATTGATTGATGCTGCTTCTATCGGCCTGTATTTGAATGCTTTCTGTCTTCTTCTGAATCTTGTATCTTATACGGTTTTCATGATGCAACACAACTTAGATGATGTTTTCGAAATAGCCCTGGGATTGTAAAGGAAGACGGGTCTGTGAAGAAAGGGAGATCTACTGTAACTTTTAGCGTACTTTATTTTTATCGCTCCCTATGGACGGCTAGTTGCACCAATTCTTCAAAGTCACAAACACAGGTCATAAATAATTTAAAAAGATGCCTTTTCATGTAGCCTTAATAAAAAAATCTCCACATTTATCGTTTTCATTTGTTTTTGGTTGATGTAAAAAATTCTAACTTTTACTGCTAGACAGAGCTAACAGCATTTAGTGCTGTTTTATCAGTGCTACATTTTGTCAGTTGAGGGTAGCTGTAATATAACATCACCTCTGTTCTTCAGATGCATAGAGCAGGGTAGTACAATCCTGCTCCTGGGCCAAAATCTTGCAGATTTTAACTCCAACCAGCTTCAATTTGCTTGCCTGGAAGTTTCTAGCATAGATACGTATACGTAGATCCCTCATTATGGACTGTTTCTATGGCCCGCTATACGTAAGCCATCCGCCATCCGTTGGAAAGGTCAACTTGACGTCATTCACCATACTAATAAATTAATATTATTTTTATCCCGTTTATATGCTTACAGAAACGGGAATTTAAATCATGGTGGTTTTTACAACCATCGGCTGTGTAGGATTGTGGCATCTTCGAATATTCATTGATTATTATGGTGAATGTCGTCAAGTTGACGATTGCAAGATGGCGGACATGTCTACGTGCTTGGAGCTGTTGAATGAGGCATCTACCTATACATATCTATGGCTTACAGTGAGTCTGAAGATCTTGATTAGCTGGTTCAGGTGTCTAATTAGGGTTGGAGCTAAACTCTGCAGGACAGTGGCCCTCCAGGAACAGGTTTGGACACCCCTGATCAAGAGTGTTAAGTACTTAAATAGTATATTTAAGTCAATTACATGTCCAAGTCAATTACATTTCCAAGGGGAAAAAAAACTTGTCATTTAAATCTTCAAAGTACATACATAGCAGGTCATATTGGTTTATAGCCTCTCCTCTTATTGTACATCTTGCTGAACCAATACAGTAATTTTATTTAACATTTATTTACAACAGCCGACTATATTTTAGTATATATGCAATTATAAAAATATTTGTCTTTATAAAGGAACACCACATCAGTCACCAAAAAACAGGGTCTGTTCTTACATGATAAAAAAAATATTCAAATAGTAAAATACAAGTAATAAACATGCATAATTATGGGATAGCAAAATAAAAAGGCCTATTAACTTTAAATATTGTGCTGTTTATGTTAAAGTGCAATCAAATTCTAAAAAAATAAAATAAAAAAGAAGAAATTGATTGCAACATATAATCATTGCTGTTAATAGTGTTCATCATCTGTTTTATTATGTCATTAACTGAATTTTACCGTACATTTCTGCCATATGTACATCAATTTGACATAGTCAACACTGACAAGCTACTACTAAATATATTGTAGAAACTATTTGTATCGTGAAAAGCGCTATACAGATAAACTTGAATTGAATTGAAGAAGAAGAATTAAGAAGGAACCAAATTAGAAATAGACAGATGCCAACATGAACATGTTGTGTGACATTTCATCCTTGAAAAATATGGATAAATAAATGACAAATAAATAAATAAACGGAAGGTAAAACAAAATATGACCATGACGTCACTTAAAATGGTTCACTTGTAACAAGGATGAACGTGTTGACACATTGTGTTTTATGCTATGAATAATTGACTGTTGTACAATTGTACAATTTGTAAAGACAAATTTAGAAACGAATAGTCAAGCAATGGGTAAAAGTTTTATGTAATCATTTAAAATTGTTGGGACTCTGAAGTTCATAATTTTTGAAACATAATACAAAAGTGCACTTTTTTTTCTAAATTTTACATGATAAACCATTACCTATTGGGTGGTCACCAGTTGATGTCCACTATAAAATCTGGTCTCTGAGCATTACAGATATGATTAAAGTTTGCTATACAAACTTTTTAACTTTCACTTAAGTATATTTTTGTCACTTTATATTCAGTGTAGTAAAACTTACAGTATTTGCACTTCAGTATAATGTATTGTACTTTCCAAACTCCTGTAGAACACAGATAGAGATAAAGAACAGAGAAGTGATTCACAATGTCATTGATTATTGGTGGTGTTGGGGATATTTAAGTTACTCTTTCTGCAGTTCAAAGTGATATGCCAGTAGGTGGTGACAAGTGACTGTCTTTTTGAGTTATTGAATCATTCGCTCAACCAATTCGTTCAAAAACACTGATTCAATTAGTAATTGTGTCTAAAATGTAGTGTTAACTTCTTGTTTTTTATTAGTAGTATAAAAATATCACACACATTTGTGTTGGTCAGAATCAGCAAGGCTGTGATAGTTAATATGCTGCATTATGAGAAAACATTGAGGTAAGTCTGGCAATCAGTGGTTATTAATGAATCATTAAATTATTTTGATTATTTGATTATTTTGATCATTTTGATTATTTTGAGAATATCAGAACACATTGTGAGGGAGTTTTCTGTTATGATGAATTGGCTTCTTTCTGGATTTGGAGTGGTCTTGATCTCATTATAGTTCTATCAGAAAGATTCAGAAAGAAGGTAAACGTTTACGTGGTATTTATTCCGTAAAGTGTTAACGGATGGTGGTGAGTGAGTTACAATAATTAGTGAATAGTTGTACAAAAAAAATATTTGGCATAGGCCCCATCCTTTGTCTAAATCCTGGGGACACAGATTTGGCTGATCCTGCCTGAAGATGAAGGCAGGGGAGGAGCCTACCCCCTATGGATGGACAGGGCCAACCTGGTGGTGGTGGGGAGGATGGAGGGGAACGTCAGCGTAATCAACTGTGAAAATGATACAGAGAGTTCAGTGCTTATATACTCCAGGTGTCAAGCAGTGATTAGTCAGAACTGTTAGTATGAATGAATGACGTGGCATTGGAGTCTTCCTGACAGAACTTGTGCTGATGCTTCCATTTCTATCAGAAAGACTAAAAGAGAAAGTAAACGTTTACATGGTATTTATTCCATAAAGTGTTAACGGATGGTGGTGAGTGAGTTACAATAATTAGTGAATAGTTGTATAGAAAAATTATTTGGCATAGGCCCCGTCCTTTGTCTAAATCCTGGGGACGCAGATTTGGCTGATCCTGCCTGAAGATTAAATACCCTCCAGTTGAGGATTTTCTTAAATGGATTTCCTAAAATGAAAGTCAAAAGATTAGCATTAAATTTTATGAAAAGGCATAATTAATAAATATTTACAAACAAATGACTGTGCGAGCTATGTTATGACAGGCCGCATTATGCCATTTACTGCAAAGACAGCATAGTTCATGTAATGAGAAAAGCCATGATAGGCCAATGTTATGAAGGGCCAGGATAGGCTAAGTTACATAAACAATAATATTCAGACTTACCTGATGATCGCACTAGGCCATATTGTGCAAAGGCCACTATAGGCTGTGTAATGTGTAAGCCTCAAAAGGCCATGTAAAGTGAAGGCCCCGACGAGCTGTGCAGCGTGAAGGCCCGACAGGCTGAGTTGTGGGGAGGCCCTGAGGGGCTGGTGAGAGGCCACATTAGGCCAATTAACATGTTAGGCCGATTAACGCAGATAGACCATGTAAGTCATGTTACGTAGAAACCACAGTAGACCGGGTTACAAAAATGAAGAGCGTAAATACCATGTGATGTGAAAGGCACAGATAGGCCATGTGATAAATGTGCTATGCGAAAAGCCATGCTATGCGAAAGGCTGTGATTGTCTGTGCAATGCGAAAGGCCACAATAGACCATAGTATGCAAAAGGCTCTGATAGTCCGTGCTATGCGAAATTCACAATACGCCATGCTACGCGAAAGCTGTGATTGTCTGTGCTATGCGAAAGGCCGCAATAGGCCATGCTAAACGAAAGGCCATACTATACAAAAGGCCGAAAAAGGGCATGCTATGCGAAAGGCTGTGATAGGCGATGCTATGTGAAAGACTGTAATAGTCTGTGCTATGCAAAAGGCCGCAATAGGCCATGCTAAACGAAGGGCTATGATGGCCATGCTATGCGAATGGCTCGAAAAGGCCATACTATACGAAAGGCTGCGAAAGTCTGTGCTATGCAAAAGGCAGCGATAGGTGATGCTATGCGAAAGACTGTGATAGTCTGTGCTATGGGAAAGGCCATGCTATACGAAAGGCTGTGAAAGGCCATGCTATACGAAAGGCTGTGATAGTCCATGCAATGCATAATTAATACATTGTTTAAATTAATCAATTCTTAGCTAACTGCATGATTTGTATAAGTACATTTCTATCAGAAAGACTCAGAGAGAAGGTAAATGTTTACATGGTATTTATTCCGTAAAGTGTTAATGGATGGTGGTGAGTGAGTTACAATAATTAGTGAATAGTTGTACAGAAAAATTATTTTGGCGTAGGCCCCGTCCTTTGCCCAAATCCTGGGAGCACAGATTTGGCTGATCCTGCCTAAAGATGAAGGCAAGGGTGGAGCCTACCCCCAAAAAGAAGTGTGAATTGATTCCCATCAGGTGAGGCTTTTCTTTATTGGATATCCTAAAATGAAGTCAAAAGATTAGCATTACATTTTATGAAAAGGCATAATTAATAAATATTTATAAACAAATGACTTATGAGCTATGTTATGACAGGCCGCATTATGCCATTTACTGCAAAGACAGCATAGTTCATGTAATGAGAAAAGCCATGATAGGCCAATGTTATGAAGGGCCAGGATAGGCTAAGTTACATAAACAATAATATTCAGACTTACCTGATGATCGCACTAGGCCATATTGTGCAAAGGCCACTATAGGCTGTGTAATGTGTAAGCCTCAAAAGGCCATGTAAAGTGAAGGCCCCGACGAGCTGTGCAGCGTGAAGGCCCGACAGGCCCGAGTTGTGGGGAGGCCCTGAGGGGCTGGTGAGAGGCCACATTAGGCCAATTTACATGTTAGGCCGATTAACGCAGATAGACCATGTAAGTCATGTTACGTAGAAACCACAGTAGACCGGGTTACAAAAATGAAGAGCGTAAATACCATGTGATGTGAAAGGCACAGATAGGCCATGTGATAAATGTGCTATGCGAAAAGCCATGCTATGCGAAAGGCTGTGATTGTCTGTGCAATGCGAAAGGCCACAATAGACCATAGTATGCAAAAGGCTCTGATAGTCCGTGCTATGCGAAATTCACAATACGCCATGCTACGCGAAAGCTGTGATTGTCTGTGCTATGCGAAAGGCCGCAATAGGCCATGCTAAACGAAAGGCCATACTATACAAAAGGCCGAAAAAGGGCATGCTATGCGAAAGGCTGTGATAGGCGATGCTATGTGAAAGACTGTAATAGTATGTGCTATGCAAAAGGCCGCAATAGGCCATGCTAAACGAAGGGCTATGATGGCCATGCTATGCGAATGGCTCGAAAAGGCCATTCTATACGAAAGGCTGAGATAGTCTGTGCTATGCAAAAGGCAGCGATAGGCCGTGCTAAACGAAAGGCGCGAAAGGCCATACTATACGAAAGGCTGCGAAAGGCCATGCTATGCGAAAGGCTGTGATAGGTGATGCTATGCGAAAGACTGTGATAGTCTGTGCTATGGGAAAGGCCATGCTATACGAAAGGCTGTGAAAGGCCATGCTATACGAAAGGCTGTGATAGTCCATGCAATGCAAAAGGGTGCGAAAGGGCATGCTATACGAAATGCTGTGATAGGCCATGCTATGCGAAAGGCCATGCTATGCGAAAGGCTCTGATAGTCCATGCTATGCGAAAGGCCGCGAAAGGCCATGTTAAACGAAAGGCTGTGAAAGGCCTATGCGAAGGGCTGAGATGGTTTGTGCTATGCGAATGGCCAAGATAGGCCATGCTACGAAAGGCCGCAATGAGCCAATAATGAGAATAAACAATAAAAGCCAAGATACGCCAATTACGTGAAGGGCCACTAAGGCCAGATTACCTAAAACAATAATCAGTCTTACCTGATGACCACGATAGGCCGTGCTATACAAAGGGTCATGATATGCCAGTTTTGTGAATAAATTATCAGGAAGGATAAAATGTCAGGACACCGGTCACACAACAAGCGCTGGCTTCGTATAATCGAGTGATTTGACTTAAACATGTGTGTGAATAACCTTGAAAAGAATAAATTCTACACCCAACCGCCACAAGTGCATAAAACAATTAAATACTCACGATAATGTGGGCTGATGTAGTGTTTTTGATAGCAGGCCTAGAGAGTCTTCGATGAACGTTTACGTGAGCATCAGGCAAGACTCAATGGATCAACAAACACGAAGAAGCGGGATACTTTTGAGATTTGAATCGAAAGATATAGCTCTCCATTAGCGAAAATAATGTATGATATAATTTAGTGATTTAGACGCGAGAGTTGACGTGACAGCTAGATGAGCATTTGGACTGATAGCAGGCATGAACTTAAAATCCCCGCTAGTGTTTCACATTTTCCATTGTGAAAATATTAACACTTTTACATCATAGTTGGACGATAAAACAACCTCAAACATTTACTGTGAGATTAGTTTGTTGCAAAAAATTAACTATATATCATGTATAGTGAAAGGGGCATCATTTACGCCATTGTTCACAGAACGATAATTATAAATTACAAGTCGGTTAATTTAAGAAAGTTGGGCTAAAGTTTTAAGCGACAGTATCTCTGTATGAGTAGGGAACGTCATCGTCATCAACTGCGAAAATGAAACAGAGAGTTCAGTTAGGGCTGCATGATTAATCCAATGTGATTGTCATGTGTATCTTGTCAGTAAAGCCTGTTCAAGTTCAAGTCTGCTTTATTGTCAATTCTTCCACATGTACAGGACATACACACAGAGAATTGAAATTGCGTTACTCTCAGACCCTTGGGTGCATACAGATAATATAAATACAGATTATTACTGTTCTGTGATTAGTAGTAAATCTCCAGCACATGCTTTCAGATGGAGCAGCATTTATTACACAGACCCGTAGTTCACTGACAAGCTACGCAAAATCGCGTTCATAATTGCAGACGATATAACCGTGCGATTATGAATTCGAAGAAATCGTTCTGCGATTAAGAAAGCTGTTTGCGTAGCTTGTCAGTGAACTATGGCTCTCTGTAGTAAATGCTGCTCCATCTGAAAACACATGAATATACCACATTCAATAACATGTTTTTACTCCAAACTCACTTCATAACCTTAGACGGGTGTTTGAAATAAATCCTTCTGTGAGATGATGTGGCTTCTTACACAGAATAAGGCACACAACATATTTCATAGTATTCTAAGCCTTGATAAAGGCTATGTCGATTAGCTTTGCATTATTATATACTTTATGATAATAAAAATTATAATAAGACGAACTCAGATAAATCTTCTGTTTATTCAGCAACCGCTATAGGGATTTCCCTTTCAAGGGAACTTCGAACTGTGTCCTCTAGGGGTCGCTATGGGGAACACCTCGTCGTGACCCGTCTCTGAAGCATACATTGAAAAAAACACCAACAACACGTTGGCCGGCGACAGCCCATGACATCACTACCAGTGCGATTATAGTATAAATAGGCGCCGGGAGAACGTCATTCTCTTCTTCGTCTTCACTGACCGTTTTGTTTGAAGCGTGCATTTCCATGGTAAGAGTGATCTATATTCCTGTCGTTATGGCGAGCACTAGCAAAGCGTTTAGAGGGTGTGTGATTCTGCATCGTCGTTATTTGACACCTGATGACACACAATCTCTGCGTTGTTTGTTTGGGCAAAGAGCACGCACTCGATGTCCTTGAGGGGGCAATCCGCATTCATTGCGAGCGTATTTTAATGAAAAGCTCCGCTCTCGTTTGTCGCTCTTTTCGAGGAAAGGGGGGCAGCCATCTGCTTCCGCGGCTCAGGACCCACCGCTGCTGAGGCACGGAGGAGGATGGGCTTGTGGGGATCGCAGGTGGATCCGGCTGATGAGTTTATCCGCTCGTCGGCTGAGGACAAGAGTAAGCTGCTGGAGAATGATGTTATTTCTTTAACATTGTTTGATCCGGGGCCGGTGCTCTGCTGGGTTCGGCCCGGTAAGAGCAGGAGATGTCTGAGGACGGCGAATAAGCTGAGGCTGAGCCTTCCCAATCCTCCTGCTCTGCGTATGGTGAGTTTTGAGCATTATCTTTCTTACGCATTCATCGATTCTAGCATACGAGTTATGCCAACATCGAGGCGATGCGCGGAAACGACTATGAGAGGATGCCCTTGTAAAAAAAAAGACGACTGGCTAGCTATCTTTCTATGGGTGAGACGTCCTCTCTTAAAACTCCCTCCTTGCCATCTC
>NW_015505915.1:466552-467378 GCF_001515645.1 Sinocyclocheilus grahami | reverse complement strand
GGATCAGAGTGATACTTGAGTATCTACTCGTTTCCTTCGGGGGTCTTACATCTGCCCTTAGCTCCTAATTCCCCTATAACCACCAGCTCTCCACCTGACCGAGGTTAGGTAGGAATTTTCCTGCATTTCCGTCTCCTATGCTAGACCTATATGTTTGGTTGGTTCTATGACTTCTTAGTGACCACCTTGCTGATGGTCTGGACTAGAGGCTTCTTTGAGTCGTCTCTTGAACGGGGCTCCGGCGCGGGAACCATGGTGGGTGAGTATGATCCATTCTATATAAATATATACTGTATGTATTTAATGTGCTGGTGGTTATGTGTGTGCATAATCCTTTTGTGAGATTTATTTGCAGCGTTTTCCAGGACCTGTGTGTTTCTGTCCTTTTAAGGTAGGTCCTCTGTGAGCACCCCTTTGCTGGATTCAGAAACCAGGTGCTCGACTTGCAGTGTCACCTCACTCGTCGATATTGTCTCCAGCCGGTATGGTAGCCCTGGTTCCGGCTTCATGCTTCCTGGACCATGCGGCCAGGTCAGAGGCTTCTGCGGGAGCCTTCTTGATCATCATGCCCCTGGCACGACACTGCAAAAAATTCCTGGATGTCCGGGCTCCAGGATATCCCCTCTTGCTAAGGCATCGAGCAGGAAGTATAGGTGGCATTTGCGAGAACCTTCTTGTGTAATGCTGTCTCAGGCAGTGCTCCCCTCGCCTTAGAGGGTCGTATTTGTGCTTGCCTCTCCCGTTTGGCCCAGTACATCCGGGTATCTGTGATCAGATGCCTGGAAATTTAAATCCATGCTATGGTAAGTGCACACGCTAAGCTCTG
>NW_015505915.1:463446-465886 GCF_001515645.1 Sinocyclocheilus grahami | reverse complement strand
GTTGAGACAGTTCCTTTCAGAGCTTATGCAAGAGCAAGTGGTAGCCCCTGTGTGACAGGCCAAGACTTAGTGTGATACTAGGTTCTTGGTCGTATCCCCTTAAAGGAATCCATTATGATTCCAAGCCTTGAGCTCTACCCCGGGCCCAGGAGTCTGGCCCTAACAGGTAAGTTGGGTATGTAGCCTAGGCCTTTGGCCATAGGGGATAAAGTCACGGACAGCCGTCTGATGTCCCAGGGGCAACTCACCATGAAAATGGTAAAGTTGTTACTTAGTGCTCGCCATGGTTCTGGCCCGCACTCCCCTCAGCATGGCGGCATGGGTATATCATTCCCCATAGCGACCCCTAGAGGACGCAGTTCGAAGTTCCCTTGAATGGGAACGTCTCAGGTTACTTATGTAACCATGGTTCCCTGAGTAGGGAACGAGACACTGCATCCTCTAGGCTTCCTGCCATGCTTCGAGCGCAAGCTTCAGACAAAGAAGTGAATGACATGTTCTCCCGGCACCTATTTATACTATAATCGCACTGGTAGTGATGTCATGGGCTGTTGCCGGCCAACGTGTTGTTGGTGTTTTTTTCAATGTATGCTTCAGACACGGGTCACGACGAGGCATTCCCCATAGCGACCCTTAGAGGACGCAGTGTCTCGTTCCCTACTCAGGGAACCATGGTTACATAAGTAACCTGAGACAGTTTCTTCTGTGTGGCGTATTTGGAGTTTCAATGTGAGAGTGCCCTCTGGCCTTTGGAAGGAGATTTACTGCTGATCACAGAACCGTGCTTCACTGAAGGATACGCATGACAATCGCAGCTTCTGCCTAATCGCAATTTATCACCGTTGCAATTTAATTGTGATTAATTGTGCAGCTCTAAGTTCAGTGCTTATATACTCCAGGTTGCAAGCAGTGATTGGTCTGACCTATTAGTATGAATGAATGACGTGGCATTTGAGTCTTCCTAACAGAACATGCGCTGACGCTTCCATTTCTCTGGAGCCGAAACCATGCCCATCACTTTATTTCTGTTATATAATTCTCACATGCACCTCAGACAAATTAAACTCTGAATACTATCAGCCATTGTCATCCTCAAGGTTACAACAGGCTTTGCTTGAAGAAGCAGGAAGTACCAGAAAGACGAGTGTAAATCAATGGTGGATTATTTCATGGTCTGATAACTTCAGATGACTATAATATGAATGTGAAAATATAGACTTGCTTAGACTTGATGTGTCATAACATAAAATGCTAAAGTAATTGCTAGACATTTGCTCATGAAAATGCTAAAATAGTGTTGTGCATATTAGCCTCTATCCTACTCACATTAAGCATGGGAAAATTAAGTTTTGTCATTTTTCTCTGCATTTCCTTAAAGAAAGTTTAAAAAGCATAAATCATGAAGACTTATGCTTTATGCTAATTTATATTTTAAATGCCATCATGGTGTGCGTCACATCAGTGATGTTCAAAGAGACTTTGATACAAGCCCTAACTCTGGGATTTGCTTTTCACATCACTGTTCGTGTGCCAAATGTCCTAGATTTTCAAGTAATATCCATCTGTGGAGTTCACATTTTGACAGACATAAAATGTATTATATGTGTACATACACTCTTGACTGAATTAATCAGCTAACATTTTACACAAATGTCGTTTTTTGCTTTATAAAAAAAATAAATAAATAAAGAGGTTAAATATTATTAAAAAATATATCAAATCAAATTCTCAATTAATTAGCTTTTTTTATAGTCAGTATCCTATCAACTTTATTTGGTGTGTGTTTGGCAATAGTGACATTTAGGGTACATTTATTCATAGCATGGGCCGTTAAAATTTTATTATATCATATCAGTGAGAATTTACAATCTTGTAATTCACATGATCAAACCGCTTGACTTGTTTCCCATGGGCTGGACATTTATAGTCAAACACTCTTTCTGTCCAAGGCTGTTGTAGCGACTCAGCTCATGAGGAAATATGAATAATTAACCATAACTAGTTATAATTAATTATTCATATTTTAGATCCGCTGTAGATATTTAGCTGACCTCTCAGGGTCAACTGTCTTGTCAATTCTAAGAACGTTAGTTTCCTGGTTAAGGGAAATAACTTTCTTACTGTACAATTCTACAAAAGCTTGTAGCATAAATCTGCATGATTAAGTGACTCCAGTTATGAGCAAACAATGAACAACGTCGTGCGATACAAGTAAGGTTTTATTAACTACATAAACACTTAAACTAGTCTAACATACTACATAAACACATAAACTGGTCTAACATACACACACACACACACACATACAGTTGGTATAGGAAAGGGTTAAAGCTTAACTCAGTACAGAAAGAGAAATAAGGACTATGAAGTTATAGAACTATTTGCATATTCAGCGGATCTACACCTGAGTGAAACGTCAGATTCTTAGTTCAAACACACC
>NW_015505915.1:447541-461269 GCF_001515645.1 Sinocyclocheilus grahami | reverse complement strand
GCCATTGTCATCCTCAAGGTTACAACAGGCTTTGCTTGAAGAAGCGGGAAGTACCAGAAAGACGAGTGTAAATCAATGGTGGATTATTTCATGGTCTGATAACTTCAGATGACTATAATATGAATGTGAAAATATAGACTTGCTTAGACTTGATGTGTCATAACATAAAATGCTAAAGTAATTGCTAGACATTTGCTCATGAATATGCTAAAATAGTGTTGTGCATATTAGCCTCTATCCTACTCACATTAAGCATGGGAAAATTAAGTTTTGTCATTTTTCTCTGCATTTCCTTAAAGAAAGTTTAAAAAGCATAAATCACGAAGACTTATGCTTTATGCTAATTTATATTTTAAATGCCATCATGGTGTGCGTCACATCAGTGATGTTCAAAGAGACTTTGATACAAGCCCTAACTCTGGGATTTGCTTTTCACATCACTGTTCGTGTGCCAAATGTCCTAGATTTTCAAGTAATATCCATCTGTGGAGTTCACATTTTGACAGACATAAAATGTATTATATGTGTACATACACTCTTGACTGAATTAATCAGCTAACATTTCACACAAATGTCGTTTTTTGCTTTATAAAAAAAATAAAAAATAAATAAAGAGGTTAAATATTATTAAAAAATATATCAAATCAAATTCTCAATTAATTAGCTTTTTTTATAGTCAGTATTCTATCAACTTTATTTGGTGTGTGTTTGGCAATAGTGACATTTAGGGTACATTTATTCATAGCATGGGCCATTAAAATTTTATAAAACTAAATATATATTGTGTGTTTGATTGGTCCAGATGCTACACTGTTTATCACAATGGCTTATGTTCATGTTTATATTCTAATGGTATCAGTGGTGGCATTAACATAAGATTTGTAACTAAATCTCATTTACTAAGGCACATTTTGTCATGCACTTGAGTGATGGGTGGTTTATATAACATTTTGCAAAGCCTGTTATTATTGTAAATATGTTTTATGTAAATATGTTGTAAATATGTTTTATGCAACAGTATTATGCCACCCGCGGTTGGAATCAGCTTCCAGAAGAGATCAGATGTGCTAAAACATTAGTCACATTTAAATGCAGACTCAAAACTCATCTGTTTAGCTGTGCATTTATTGAATGAGCACTGTGCGATGTCCGAACTGATTGCACTATATTATATGTATAATCGTCTTCTTAAATTCATTTTAAACCTCTTAAATCAAATTTTTTTTTTTTCAAAGTTTTTAAATTCCTTGTTTTATTGTTGTGATTATTGTTTTTATTTTATTTTATGTAAAGCACTTTGAATTACCATTGTGTATGAAATGTGCTATACAAATAAACTTGCCTTGCCTTGCCTTTTGATGAAGGAGATGTTTCAATTTGGAGCTGGTTTCTACATAGATAGCTAGCTATTTGAATAAGACCACCTCCTGCCATATACGGAGTCTAAGGCAGCAACTTGCGTGTCTTGTGTCGACAAGCCCCATGCAAGAGAGGGGTGGGGTGAGCAGTAGCTCATTATCATTTAAAGAGCCATGCACCGAAACGGGTCGCTGTGAACAGAGCTGATTTTGTAAAAAAGGGTGTTGTTATACACGTCCACTGAGGAATTTTAACCAAAGTATGTTAAGATTATGTTTCATGAAGACCCTAAAGAATCATACTAACTTGTGGAAAATTACCACCCGATGTCCCTTTTACTCTGTCCCCACCATTGACGAGATATATCGTCTTTTACAAGAAAACGCTTCCTCGCCAAAGATGAGTTTTTACCTTTTTTCGTGTTTTCACTGTTATACACTCGGGGGCGCTATTTCACATCTTCTGAACAAGTACAAACCCTCCCGAACAAAAACACACGTGAACAGGATGGAGAAAAGAGCGATCTCTTATGTAAACAGAAGCATATGAAAAATGATGCGATCATCAGCAATAGACAGCATACAAATGAAAACTGCAGAATGTTACGGAGTAAAATGTTGATCCAGGAAGTGGTATATGTCTGTGCAAGTGTGCATGTTGATGGAAGCGATTTACTAGATTTATGCTTTGATAATCGTACTGAATATTATCCAGAGATATATCGTCTTTTACAAGAAAACGCTTCCTCGCCAAAGATGAGTTTTTACCTTTTTTCGTGTTTTCACTGTTATACACTCGGGGGCACTATTTCACATCTTCTGAACAAGTACAAACCCTCCCGAACAAAAACACACGTGAACAGGATGGAGAAAAGAGCGATCTCTTATGTAAACAGATGCATATGAAAAATGATGCGATCATCAGCAATAGACAGCATACAAATGAAAACTGCAGAATGTTACGGAGTAAAATGTTGATCCAGGAAGTGGTATATGTCTGTGCAAGTGTGCATGTTGATGGAAGCGATTTACTAGATTTATGCTTTGATAATCGTACTGAATATTATCCAGATGTAGTTTTTGCTCAAAATTATGCATTTTTATGAAACCTATATTCAAGTGTTGATAAAAAAAGAATGCTTTAAGCTAGAATAAAACTTGATACATTGGCTGATGCATCATCATCCTACTCATAATATATATATATATATATATATATATATATATCACAGCTTAAAAATAAATGCACATTGTTGGCAGGATCTTACCCCATCTTACCCAACTTTCATTTAGTGAACACCTCCAGAGCCACAAAGTGCTTCTCCTTTTTGTTATTAAATCCATGGGGGAAGAGGGAGTCAATTTAGCACTGCGTATGCAAACCTTTAATTAAACGCTGCAGTGTGTTGAAGACTGTGGTTAACTGTCAATGATGTGGCTCAGAGGATTTGAGTGAGAAACTGAAGGGTTGACTGTTCAGATCCCAAGGGAGACTAAATAGGATTCAGGTTTCTGTTAGAGTGCTGCGGGTGTCCATATCCAAGTCTTCCATTGTGACATTGTTCTGTGGAAACTCAGAAAAACCTAAAGGCAGGAACAGTCTGTCATAAGAAATGTATTATGAATATGAAGAAAGAGTTTTATAGAGAACAATATGCTTTGATTGTTGTACTGAATTCATGATTACAAGCATTTTTTAAAGCAGCGTTTCACACTGCAGCTTTCTCTAAACTAGGAAAAAAAATGCTACAAATGCCAGAGTCAAACAAGCAGAGCTGATTTACACATAGACACAGTTGGAAGGACAATGCTTGCTAACAAGGCAGATTATGACCTTATCACAATAAGCCCTGGAGTTTTACCACTGTCTGGTCGAGATCAACTAGGACAGCCTCAGGCTCCTGCTGTTTGACTGCAATAGTCAATACTAATTACAAATGCTGAACTTCAGCTTGTGCTTGGAGCTGGAGTTTGGAATTCAACTAATGTCACCAAATGGACGTGCAAAAATAATGACAGGTTTATATATACATTGTTTTAACATATTTAAAATCATAGGTAACACATTACATAAGTCCTGTCTATATCCAATTAATTTCTGATACAGATCATTTTGTAATGGCAATAGCTACAGACACATAATATATTGTAATTTGAAATATGCCATATTTGATGTGTGTTTATTATAAAATAAATCTTAACATATTTTAGTACATGTATTAAACATAACATTTTATTATTAATAAAAATAGATACATATACATACAGTATACAAATAACAACCATGCCTAACACACCTAATTTATATTTTGTTCTTTAATAATTTACATATAAAGACAAACTGTATAATTCATCAACTAGATGAAAAATAATAGCTTAATTTAACCATATTTTATTATGTTTGTTGGACTGTTGCATTCAAAGGAACAAGCTATCCATCACATTAATAGCATAATTTGATAAACAACCTGCAGGAATAGGATTGATTTATATAGATTCAATCTATTCACAAATATCACATGGTCACATTCTACTGTACACTTGCTTTGAGATACAGTAAATCTAAGAGGTGATTTATTCCAGTCTTGGCTTTACAAATAAGAACTTTTTTTTTTCCATTTGTTACCTATACCTCCAAAACGTCTTTGTCTTAATGTGTATAAAATGCAAATGCCTGATACACTGTATTTGCACTTTGATTTCAGAATGTTTGTATTTGCTTTGTTCTAAATGCCCTTGTGTTTCCATGGAAATTAATCGGCTATGCAGTTCAAGTTTAAGAGTGAAAGTTTTGTTTAGTTTTTTTTTTTTTTTCATTAGTCTTTTTCAAGGGTACAGGTTAGACTTGCTACAATCTACAAACGGATACATATATTCGCTCTCACACACACACACACACATTGCAGGGTAAATTACCGTTCCCATCTGACTACATTGCAACACAGGAACCACATCTGCTGAATCTGTAAACAAGCAATGCGCTGTTCATCAGACGCAGTGGAAACAACCAGAAAATGCCTCATATTTCTGAGGCTGATTATATCAGCTATGTCCTCGGGGCAGATCTGAAACAAATGGATCACACAGCCACAAGGGCTATTGATTTCTGTCCCTATAAATATACATCTCCCTCCTAAATATTTCAAAGCTGTTTTGCAATGCAATGTATGCTTAAAAAAAGCATGTACCTCATAGTCTTTGACATTTCTTTATGAAATTATCTTTCTCATGTTATTGTTGTTTGTATTATAAACTCATATTTACAGGCATAATAATGGGGAATGATTATTAGTAGTAGTAGTAGTAGTAGTTTAAAACCCATTAACAAAAGACATTTAACTGATATCACGTTTTCCAAAATTTCAGGTTTTCTCATTTAATCCATTCTCCCCACTTTCCCTGTACCTGAAGAATGATGAAAAACGTTTTTGGTAATTTGCTTCGTTTATGTCGTTGACATATCGAAATGGGTGAGAAATGGGCCACTAGCTCTTGAAGCACTGACAATTTTACTGTCACTCTGACATTTTATCATAAGTGAAAATATCTATGTAACTAGACAATCTTTTAAACAGAACAGCATGAATTTCTAGTCTGCTTCAACATATGCTGGTGACCATATACTCCCATACTCTTTTTTTTCAGCAGAAGAGTGCATCTCTCTCTCTCTCTCTGCAATAAAATAAATCAATCAATACATTATATATATATATAGAGAGAGAGAGAGAGAGAGAGAGAGAGAGAGAGAGATAATAATCAGTATCAGATGATAAAAGCTATTTATTTTACTATCGGCCATGGGCTCTGTTGAATTTAGAGCTGTCAAAATTAAAATGACAGTTACGCATTAACAGTTAAAAATAGCGACATTAAAGCAGGCTCTGTCCGACCCTATGAATCACCCGTAGTTCAAGCCAGTGTTGCCGCATTTTTCCGCATTTTTTCTCTCCACCAAACATTATTTGTAGCGCGCCTCCCATCCAATAATCGCAAAGAGCTTGTGCTTTCTTACTTCTACAAACCGATGCATATATTCCCTCACACACACACACACATTGCAGGGTAAATACATTTTCTGGTCATTTCCCTAAAGTTGCTGAGCTTACTGCATATGTTCACACTGCAAATCCTGATATTCTTGTCATCTCTGAATCATGGCTTAAGAAATCTATTTCTAATTTTGCTGTCTCAATTCCTGGTTACAACACTTTTCGTCAAGATAGAATTTCTAAAGGTGGGGGCGTTGTTGTCTATTGTAGGGATAATTTACAGTGCTCAGTAATTACCTCAAAATCTGTTGCTAAACAGTTTGAGTTAATACTTTTAAAAATTATTTTATCTAAAACATTTTTTATCACTGTAGCTGGTTGTTATAGACCACCCTCTGCTCCTGCATGTGCTTTAACTGCTTTAAGTGAAATAATTGCTCCTTACATCTCTTCTGAATTTATTTTGTTAGGGGACTTGAATTGGGATATGTTTGACCCTCCATCATCCTTACAGTTACAACTGGATGCACTTAACTTGTCCCAGATTGTGCAGGCCCCTACAAGATATAATATTAAGACTATGGAATCTGGTTCATTAATTGATATTATTCTTACTAATAGGCCAGAGAGGTATACATCTGGAGTGCTCTGTCAAAGCTTTAGTGATCACTGTAATATAGTCTGTGTTCGCAAGGGCACCACCTTAAGAAATCCTCCGGTGCTCGTTTTCAAAGGTTTTTTGAAAAAATTTAATGAACAGGCTTTTTTGAATGACCTGGCTGATATGGACTGGTACAGAATTGGGCTTATTCCTGAAGTTGAAGAGGCATGGGCATATTTAAAATTCTTGTTCAGAACTGTTTTGAACAAACATGCTCCTCTCAGGATCAAAAAAATCGTCTTAGCCCTTGGTTTAGTCCAGATTTGTCAGAGCTTATTCGCCAAAAACACACTCTATAGCGCAGAGCAAAGATTTCTAATAATATCTCTGACTGGCAAACATATAGGGCTATACGAAATAAATGCACTCAGTCTATAAGACAGGCAAAATCAAGTTATTTTAAACATCATTTGACTGTTAATAATACTGATTCCCGAAAGTTCTGGAATATCATAAAATCAATGGAAAATGAAAACATCTCCTCCTGTTTGCCTACTGTAATTAAATATGATGGTGTTGTTATAACAGACAAATAAAAAATGGTCGATCATTTTAACAAATATTTTGTTAATGCTGGCTGTGCCTTCGAGAATAGTTCCGATACTTCTAATTGTTCCCCTGCCAACTTGGCATCTGTTATGCATTCACCTGTCTTGGGTTCCCCCTCCTTCTCCTTTCAGTCGATACAAGAGACCGAGGTACTTGGGGAATTGCTTAGCTTGGAAATTCAGAAATCTGCCGGATTGGATGAATTGGATCCATTATTTTTAAAGAAATCAGCTTATATTATTGCAGCACCTATCTCTTGCATTTTTAATCTCTCTCTCCATTTGGTGTTTTCCCGAGGGACTGGAAATCTGCAGCTGTAATCCCACTTTTTAAAGGGGGTGATGATTCAGATCTAAATTGCTACAGACCCATTTCCATTTTGCCCTGTCTCTCTAAAATATTAGAGAAGATGGTCAACAAGCAGCTTACGCACCATCTGGAGACCTATAATGTTCTTAATCAGGTTCAGTCTGGCTTCAGATCTGGCCATAGTTGTATCACTGCTACACTTAAGGTTCTCAATGACATTATATGTGCCATTGACAACAAGCAATATTGTGTAGCTGCATTCGTTGATCTGGCAAAGGCTTTTGACTCTGTGGACCATGAAATATTGCTAGATAGGCTAAGAGGTATAGGACTATCTGAGAGCTGTCTGGATTGGTTCAAGAGTTACTGTTCTGGTCGTTCACAATCAGTAAGGGTGGAGGGGTTTCGGTCAGATCCCCTGCCCCTATTTAAAGGGGTCCCACAAGGAAGCATACTGGGGCCTATACTTTTTAATATTTATGTTAATGATATCGCTCTTGCTGTAGGTGATTCTCATGTACATTTATACGCTGATGACACTATTATTTACACATTTAGCTCTTCCTTGGCTATTGCATTATCTTTATTACAGGCCAGTTTTACTCACATTCAATGTGCGTTCTCTAGTCTAAAATTAGTTTTAAATACAAATAAAACAAAATGCATGGTTTTTAACAGAAATCTATCACAGGTTGAATATTTGCCTAAAATTCTCTCATTGGACGGCTCTGAGATTGATTATGTTGAATGCTACAAATACCTTGGTATCTGGCTTGATAGCAAATTGTAATTTGAAACTCATATAAATGTACTGCTCAGAAAGGTTAAATCTCGTATCGGTTTTCTTTATCGTAACAAATCTTTTAACAGAATATGTTGACATGCTTTAATGTTCAAAAAACACATTATTTTTCAAATACTGTACGTTATTGTAGGCTATGCCCCGCCTCTCTCAAACGCTTCGTTTTCTACAAAGTCCCTCCTTTGACAAGCGCAGTCTGCTCTGATTGGCCAGCTGACCCAGTGCATTGTGATTGGCCGAACACCACAAGCACGCGTCAGAAATGTAACGCCCCTTACCATAATCGCGAGCTTCAGCTTTCAAAGTAAATATCAAGACAGTAAATAATGTCGTTAGTTTTACCATCAGTTCAAGCCCGAAAGGGCAACAGAGTCGCGTGACAGACACAGTGATGATGCAGTACTGTGGACCATGAAATATTGCTAGATAGGCTAAGAGGTATAGGACTATCTGAGAGCTGTCTGGATTGGTTCAAGAGTTACTGTTCTGGTCGTTCACAATCAGTAAGGGTGGAGGGGTTTCGGTCAGATCCCCTGCCCCTATTTAAAGGGGTCCCACAAGGAAGCATATTGGGGCCTATACTTTTTAATATTTATGTTAATGATATCGCTCTTGCTGTAGGTGATTCTCATGTACATTTATACGCTGATGACACTATTATTTACACATTTAGCTCTTCCTTGGCTATTGCATTATCTTTATTACAGGCCAGTTTTACTCGCATCCAATGTGCATTCTCTAGTCTAAAATTCGTTTTAAATACAAATAAAACTAAATGTATGGTTTTAACAGAAATCTATCACATGTTGAATATTTGCCTAAAATTCTCTCATTGGACGGCTCTGAGATTGATTATGTTGAATGCTACAAATACCTTGGTATCTGGCTTGATAGCAAATTGTAATTTGAAACTCATATAAATGTACTGCTCAGAAAGGTTAAATCTCGTATCGGTTTTCTTTATCGTAACAAATCTTCTTTTACACATTCTTCAAAACAGCTTTTGGTTAAAATGTTAGTTCTCCCAATTTTGGACTATGGTGATATAGTTTACAGGTCTGCTTCAAAAACTCTCCTTCATAAACTGGATATTATTTACCATGCAGCAATCCGCTTTGTGACTGGAGCTTCATATAACACTCACCATTGCCACTTGTACTCCTTATTTAACTGGTCTTCTCTTCATTCTCGTAGACAAATTCATTGGTTTCTGTTCATTTATAAAACTCTTATCGGGAAAATGGCATTATATTTACAGTCACTTCTTAATATTCATAATACAAGTCGTAATCTGTGCTCTAGTAGTTTCATTAATTTCTGCATACCTAATGTCCGTACGTCCTTTGGTCATTGCTCTTTTCAGTTTTCTGTTGCATATGATTGGAATCATCCGCAACAGACTTTAAAGCTTAGTTCATTTATCTCGCTCTCTTCCTTTAAAAATGTAATTCAGTCAATAGTACAAGACCATTGTACTTGTTTTTAGTTATCTGTTTTTATCTGTTATTGTTTAAAATTGTGTTATTTGTAATTTTAGGTTTTTTATTGTATGGTACCTGCTTTTTATGCTGCCTCTTGGCCAGGTCGTCATTGTAAATGAGAAATGGTTCTCAACTGACTTACCTGGTTAAATAAATAAATAAAGGTTAATAAGAAACAAAGTCTCAGCTTTCAAGTCCTGTTCATTCTGTCACGAAATTCAAACAAAGAATGCTGTTTTGACACTTGTAAATGTGATCGCTGTAGCATCTCAGTTCAAGCAGCAGCGCAGAGTGCTAGTCTCTTCCATTTTAATAAGTTATAGTGCAAATATGAATGGAAAACATGAATGAACATCAGAAGGTATGTTGAAAGATACAGTATAGCTTACCAAAATGTATCAAATCTAATGTAATCGATCAATCAGTGTTTCAACCGCGTAAAGTTGCCAATAAAACAGATTGTGAACTGTCTGTCATGAGCTGGGTTTGCTTCTCTGTTTCTCTCTCACACACACGGGATTTCACACACACATACACACACATACATATTCTATCATGCACACACACACACACACACACTCAGGCACACACATGCTCATTCTTGCTCTCATCTCCCCCTGTTTGTCATCACAATCAGCATGCGGGCTGCTTTGCGAGGACACCTGTTTCCACTCTGATCTATTAGTCACTCTATTTCTAGTGGTTGGGTTCACTGTTCTCTGTCTGATTATTGTGTGTCATGCATACAATCTTTTCTCTCCAGCCTCAGACTTATGCGGGAGATTCCGCCCGGATCGCCTTTGTACTTTCGCTGCTCACGGGGCGAGCTCGCGAATGGGGAACCTCCGCTTGGGAGGCACAGACTCCTTGCTGTGGTTGTTTCGAGCTCTTCAAGGAGAAAGAGCTCGAAATGCGCCTTCTCGCTGCGCTTCATCAGGGCAGAAGGTCTGTCGCTGATTTCGCCATTGAGTTCCGGACGTTGGCGATCACATGCGAGTGGAATGAACCTGCTTTGGTCGCTCGCTTTCTGGAGGGACTGAATATGGATCTTAAGGAGGAGATTTATGCGCGTGGACCGCCAACACAGCTGGATGAGCTTATTGAACTGGGCATTCGTTTGGACAGGTGCTTCGAGCAGCGGTGGCGGGTTCGAGTTTCTAGTTCAAGTCCACCAGAGACTCTTACACCAGCTGTGGAATATTCTCCTCTCAGATCTGATCCTGAGCCAATGCAGCTGGGGGGTGTTCGCATTTCTGTGGAGGAACGACAACGGCGGATTCTGAACCGCCTCTGCCTTTACTGCGGCGCGGCCGTGCATTTCGCCGCTTCGTGCGTGTTAAAAGCCAGAGCTCGCCAGTAGAAAAAGGAGTACTGGCGAGCGCAACTGTCATCCCCTCTTCACCCAGCTCTCATTTGACGGTCTCTGCTGTTCTTCGATGGGCTGGTTTTTCCGTTGCGGGCCCAGCACTCATTGATTCGGGGGCAGAGGGCAATTTTATTGATGAGAGATGGGCTAGCGAACGGTGGATCCCTCTGCTGGACTTGAAGGACACTACCACCGTTGTGGCCCTAGACGGGAGGGTACTTTCTTCAGTTCACCGTATCACCATCCCGGTGAGCCTTACCGTCTCAGGAAATCAGGCGCCCGAGCGAGAGGCTCTGGAGAAATACCTCACAGAGTCTCTCACCGCGGGAATTATCGTTCCGTCCTCCTAGCCTGCCGGTGCAGGGTTCTTCTTTGTAAAAAAGAATGATGGGTCCCTGCGTCCCTGTATCGATTATCGGGGGCTGAATGGCATAACAGTCAAGAATCGCTATCCCTTGCCTCTTATGTTGTCGGCCTTCGAGATCTTACAGGGCGCAAGGATTTTTACGAAGCTAGACTTACGCAATGCTTACCACTTGGTACGTATTAAGGAGGGAAACGAGTGGAAGACGGCGTTTAACACCCCTATCGGCCACTTTGAGTGTCGGGTTTTACCGTTCGGACTGGTCAACGCCCCCGCGGTTTTTCAGGCCTTAGTTATTGACGTCTTGAGAGATATGCTTAATGTCTTTGTGTTTGTGTATTTGGACAACATTCTTATCTTTTCGCCTTCTCTTCAGGTACATGAAAAGCATGTCCGCCGAGTTTTGCAGCGTTTGCTTGAGAACCGCCTGTTTGTTAAGGCAGAGAAGTGCATGTTTCATGCCCAATCCGTCACGTTTCTCGGTTCAGTGGTTTCGGCGGAGGGGATCAGCATGGACCCTGACAAGGTTCGTGCTGTCATTGATTGGCCCGTTCCAGATTCTCGAGTTGCGCTTCAGCGGTTTCTGGGGTTTGCTAATTTTTACAGCTGGTTTATCCGTAACTTTAGTCAAGTCGCCGCTCCTCTTACTTTCCTCACTTCATCCAAGATTCGATTTGCGTGGTCCAAGGCTGCGCAGAGTGCGTTCGATCGGCTCAAGGGGTTATTCACCTCCGCCCCCATCCTTATTACCCCTGATCCCGAGAGACAGTTTATTGTTGAGTTTGATGCCTCTGACGTCGGGGTGGGAGCTATATTGTCGCAACGATCTTCCCTTGACGAGAAGGTTCATCCGTGCGCTTTCTATTCGCATCGCCTTTCGCCCGCTGAGTGCAACTACGACGTCGGTAACCGAGAACTTTTGGCAATCCGTTTGACGCTAGGTGAGTGGCGACACTGGCTTGAGAGAGCTAGTGTGCCATTTATGGTCTGGACGGATCAACGGAATCTGGAGTACATCCGTGCCGCTAAGAGACTTAATGCCCGTCAGGCACGGTGGGCGCTTTTCTTCGGTCGCTTTGAGTTTTCGATCTCGTTTAGACCCGGTTCTAAGAATCTCAAGCCGGATGCTCTCTCACGTCAGTTCGGCTCATCAGGGGGTCCCTCGACCAACAAGAGCATTTTACCTCAGCCTTGTGTGGTAGGGGCGGCCGTCTGGGGAGTGAAACAGGCGGTGAGGAGAGCCCTTTTTCATGTCACGCGGCCACCTCGCACTCCTGAGGGAACGTTATTCGTTCCTGAGGCCGTTCATTCGGCAGTTCTTCGCTGGGGTCACTCGTCCAAATTGGTGGCACACCCGGGGTTTAGGGGTACGTTGGCCGCGATTTGTCAATGGTTTTGGTGGCCCACTAGAGAAGCTGATGTTCGGCGCTTTGTTGCTTCTTGTCATGTCTGTGCCCAGACTAAGTCTAGTAACACTCTACCGGCAGATCTTCTTAGGCCCCTCCCCATTCCATCCGTGGTCTCACATTGCGTTGGATTTTGTGACCGGTCTTCCGTTATCGGCCGGTAATATGGTCATCCTTACCGTGGTGGACCGTTTTTCGAAGGCCGCTCATTTTAATCCTTCTCCCTGGATTACCGTCCGCCCGTGAGACCGCTCAAGTTATGGTAGATCACGTTTTCAAGATACATGGTCTTCCTTCGGACATTGTGTCTGACAGAGGGCCTCAGTTCGTCTCTCAGTTTTGGAGGGAATTCTGTCATCAGATAGGGGCGTCCCCCAGTCTGTCGTCAAGATTCCATCCACAGACCAATGGTCAAGCCGAAAGGACCAATCAGATTCTTGGTCGAATGTTGCGTAGCTTGACCTCGCAGACCCCCGCGTCGTTGTGCGACCAACTGTCCTGGGCCGAGTACGCCCATAATTCTCTGCCCTCGTCCGCCACTGGGTTATTCCCGTTCGAGTGTTGTCTGGGTTATCAACCCCCTCTATTTTCATCCCAAGAGGCCCAGTCCTCTGTTCCCTCTGTAGAGACATTTATTCAGAGATGTAAACGTACCTGGAGGAGGGTGAGATCAGCTTTATGTCGTACCGGCGCACGTACATGTCGAGCCGCCAATCGTCACCGGGTTAGGGCTCCTAGATATGTTTGTGGTCAGAAGGTGTGGCTTTCCACCTGCAATTTGCCTATTCAAGAAGGTTCTCATAAGCTGCGGCCCCGCTTTATTGGACCGTTTTCCATTGATAAGGTTCTCAGTCTGGTGGCAATCAGACTCAAATTGTCCCATCAGTGGCGCCATGTTCACCCGGTCTTTCACGTATCCTGCGTCAAACCAGTTATTCGCGCTCCCACCCATCCCCCCTTCCTCCTCCTCCTATTGACGAGGAGGCTTCTGTTTACAGAGTCCGTAGGCTTCTTGACGTCCGTCCTCGAGGGCGCGGTCACCAGTTTTTGGTGGATTGGGAGGGGTACGGTCCTGAGGAGAGGTGTTGGATTCCAGCCCGGGACGTCCTGGAACGCTTGCTGGTCGAGGACTTCTACTGTTCTCGCCAGGCTTCTTCCTCGGGAGCACCTGGGGGCGCTCGTTGAGGGAGGGGTACTGTCATGAGCTGGGTTTGCTTCTCTGTTTCTCTCTCACACACACGGGATTTCACACACACATACACACACATACATATTCTATCATGCACACACACACACACTCAGGCACGCCCATGCTCATTCTTGCTCTCATCTCCACCTGTTTGTCATCACAATCAGCGTTCGGGCTGCTTTGTGAGGACACCTGTTTCCACTCTGATCTATTAGTCACTCTATTTCTAGTGGTTGGGTTCACTGTTCTCTGTC
>NW_015505915.1:427288-446968 GCF_001515645.1 Sinocyclocheilus grahami | reverse complement strand
CATGGTCTTCCTTCGGACATTGTGTCTGACAGAGGGCCTCAGTTCGTCTCTCAGTTTTGGAGGGAATTCTGTCATCAGATAGGGGCGTCCCCCAGTCTGTCGTCAAGATTCCATCCACAGACCAATGGTCAAGCCGAAAGGACCAATCAGATTCTTGGTCGAATGTTGCGTAGCTTGACCTCGCAGACCCCCGCGTCGTTGTGCGACCAACTGTCCTGGGCCGAGTACGCCCATAATTCTCTGCCCTCGTCCGCCACTGGGTTATCCCCGTTCGAGTGTTGTTTGGGTTATCAACTCCCTCTATTTACATCCCAAGAGGCCCAGTCCTCCGTTCTCTCTGTAGAGGCATTTATTCAGAGATGTAAACGTACCTGGAGGAGGGTGAGATCAGCTTTATGTCGTACCGGCGCACGTACATGTCGAGCCGCCAATCGTCACCGGGTTAGGGCTCCTAGATATGTTTGTGGTCAGAAGGTGTGGCTTTCCACCTGCAATTTGCCTATTCAAGAAGGTTCTCATAAGCTGCGGCCCCGCTTTATTGGACCGTTTTCCATTGATAAGGTTCTCAGTCTGGTGGCAATCAGACTCAAATTGTCCCATCAGTGGCGCCATGTTCACCCGGTCTTTCACGTATCCTGCGTCAAACCAGTTATTCGCGCTCCCACCCATCCCCCCTTCCTCCTCCTCGTAATGACGAGGAGGCTTCTGTTTACAGAGTCCGTAGGCTTCTTGACGTCCGTCCTCGAGGGCGCGGTCACCAGTTTTTGGTGGATTGGGAGGGGTACGGTCCTGAGGAGAGGTGTTGGATTCCAGCCCGGGACGTCCTGGAACGCTTGCTGGTCGAGGACTTCTACTGTTCTCGCCAGGCTTCTTCCTCGGGAGCACCTGGGGGCGCTCGTTGAGGGAGGGGTACTGTCATGAGCTGGGTTTGCTTCTCTGTTTCTCTCTCACACACACGGGATTTCACACACACATACACACACATACATATTCTATCATGCACACACACACACACTCAGGCACGCCCATGCTCATTCTTGCTCTCATCTCCACCTGTTTGTCATCACAATCAGCGTTCGGGCTGCTTTGTGAGGACACCTGTTTCCACTCTGATCTATTAGTCACTCTATTTCTAGTGGTTGGGTTCACTGTTCTCTGTCTGATAATTGTGTCATGCATATGGTATTGTTTGGCCCTTCATGTCGTCACTACCAGAGTTCTTACCATGTCTTGTCTTGCTTAGTGTGCTGTGCTTGTCTTAGTGTTCTCTCTGTCCGGTGGCTGCTTCCAGTGAGCCCAGCCCCACGAGCTCTCTCCAAGACGGGAGTCCTCGAAACCAGACCATCCTCGGTCGATTTGTGTTTCATCCAGTTCTGTGTCATCATACGACAGACTGCCTTGTTTTGTGTCTTCAATAAAGAGACTGATTCTAACTGACTGCCTTTGCACGTGGATCCTTTACAGCACCGTAGTGACAGTAGGCCTATGTCACTTGAAGTGACATTTACCTCAGCAAAGTTATCCACTGTTCACAGTTCATTAGTTAGCTATAAAACAACACTAAAGAGGAGCTTTTTTACTTATAATGATATATGTATGTTTGAATAAATCTGGAAGACTATGAGCAAATACGTTGCAAACAGACATTTAAATTTTAATTTGAGTGTAATTATGATATCTGAAAATAAATAGCAGTTGATAGCTCTGTTGTTAATTTTAACCTTTGATACTATAGTAATGTGCCAAATGATAGGGTTCCCTGTGTAGTTAATGGCATCGGTAAGGAGAGATTTTTTTTCCTTAAGAAAATCAAACTACCGGTATCGGCAGAGAAATTATATATATATATATACATGATGTTGAAACACTTTGAGCTCACGCAAGTGTCAATTTAGGTATTTTGTCATATTGACAAAATAAATGGTATGCCAAGAGTACCCTTTGCTTGCTAACATCATTGTAAGTGCTGCTGATGATATTCAGGCAAAGCTTTCTTCTCTCTGCTTGACAGGCAAGGCATGATGTTTAAACAATGAGGAGGATGTACAATAAGAAAAAGAGAAAAGTGTGTTATCAAAACTCCAGGCGGTGAAACTGCTTATTCTGATTGTTGGTGCTGAAATTACGCCATTATTTATGCTTTGATCTCAATCTTTTCATTTATTTTAATTGAATGGTAAATGCTAATTCCTTCATTATTTACTCATCCCGATGTTGGACCAAATTATTTTGTTGTTATTTGTTCTGCGAGACTTTAAAGTGTTAAATGTATAAAAGGCACTCTTGGCATACCATTCCTTTTGTCAATATGACAAACATACCTAAATTGACAGTTGCGTGAGCTCAAAGTGTTTAAACACCATGTATAATTTAACATGATGCTGTCAGTGCATATTTAAAGTGACAACTGTTGTTTTCATCTATCTACTGCACCTGTTGCCTCGAAGTGTGTCAAGTCGAAAACTCTTGACTGAACAAAATGACTTCAGGGCATCTGAGGTAAATCCATCTGTGTACAGTGCTGATTTCATCAACCACACTCTGAAAAATAAAGGTCCTGTATTAGCCTCTATGGTTTGAAGCAGTTATCTTGTCTGCATCAGGAGAGAAATATGCAGGGCCGGAGCATTTTGGAGGCCCTTAGCAGATTTTCAAAGGACAATGTATAAGTGTAAACAAATGTTTGAATAAAGATATGGCATATTTAAATATTTGATGTTATTTGATAAACACCAAAATGAATAAAAATAATCTTGAACGGCTGTTTGAAAACATGTAAATACTGTTTGACATCCTTTGACCTCTGTGACAAACAAGCAGGTGTCAGAAGCTGCGCTTGCACAGCGCTGCTTTGTATAGAGGGGTAACGGCTGTATTTCTGCTGTTCCTAAAGCACCACCTGCTGTCAGAGAGTGAACTGAAAATCGAACCCAACGTTTACGCAGCAAAACGCGTAGTGTTGTAAAACTTAACTGGTTGATGGAAAATAAGATAATGTGCGTTGTAAAAATCTAAACCATTGGGATAATAAAATATCTAGGATTATTTGCGTATTTGGAAGTGCCCACTGTAACAATACCGTTCATGTTCATTGCTGTTGTTACATTCACAGCCTGTCTTCAAAGCGCTCGCAGCACGATGCATCCACCATTTCAACAATATACTTTTAAAATCCCTCACTTACCCGTTTCTTGCTCACTTTCTTTTCTATTTTTCCACTTCTCTGCACTCTGCGCCAGTTTTATAGTGCCACCTCTTCATTTTCAGATATTTAACACAATGACTGAAACTTTATCAAAATTATTATACCGAGCATTACTGTCTGAACCCTGACATGGGGCCCCCTGGTGGCCACGGGGCCCTATCCATCTGCTTATATCGCTTATTAGGTCAGGCCGGCACTGGAAATATGCACAAATTAAACACCATTTAAAAGTGAAAAAACTTCACAAGATGTTAATTGATGGATTGGAGTCGTGTGGATTACTGTGATGTTTTTTTTTTAATCAGATGTTTGGAACCTCATTCTGACGGCACCCATTCACTGCAGAGTATCTGTTGGTGAGCAAGTAATGTAATGCTAAATTTTTCCTAATCTGTTCTGATGAAGAAATGTTACCTGGTTTATTTTAATTTTCTTCTGCAGTTTATTTTGATCAGTAATAGAGGAGAAGCACATGGTCTTACAGGAAGAAGTATCTGTCTTTTTAATATAAAAAAATGCCTTCCCGGATCTCGGGGCACCAGGTTATTTAAAACAGATGTACACAGAGAGAAAAGCAAACAATAAAAGGCAAACACTCAAAGCTGTGTCGTTCTTTTCATTGATAAACAAAGGAACAGAGAAATTCACATGCTATCATTTTTCTGTTTTCTCATTAACAGGCATGTCTCTTGTCTCCTTTATTGCCTCTACAGATGCTCAGGGAGAAATGTAAGCAGACATGGTGAATGTTAAATGGTAGAGACTTCACAAATAGCAGAATCTTCCAGAAATTTTTTTATAAAATAAACTATTTAATATCAGACTTAATAAATATGATGGTCAGACCTATGATATGATGGTCCCCATTTATAATTTCAAAAAATAGTGTGATGTTACAAACACAACATTCTCTTTCCAAATGTATTTATTTATTTATGTGTTTGTTATACTAAAGTCTAAATAAAATACAACAATATATTATCTAAAAATATTCACTATGTCTTAAGTTAATAGCATACTTTTTCTACCCATTATTAGAGAAACATTTTCAATTCAAATCAAATTTATTTGTTCAGCACTTTTCACAATAAATATAGCTATCAATTATTTGTCAAGCCAAAACAGTTTATTAATATAGCATTAGAAAAAAAAGAATTTGTATTAATATTGTGCATTTTATTTTTTGTATTAATTAATTAACGCAGACTATTATAGTTTTTATTATAATCATTACTTTGAAAGTCCGTTGCTCACTGGCTCTGAATATACGTGGGGTGCTTCTCAAATGGAAGGCTGCATCCTACCAAGTCTGCGTCCTTCCTAGTTCAGTCCTTCAGAGTCTTGTAGGCTAGAGTCCTCCTCGGCCTTAAATGCTAGAATGAGACAGTCTAGTAAGTGCACGTGGCTACGTCACATATGTTCCCGCCCTCACTGTCACGGCACAAAAACACCAATAAAACATAGTTTTGGAAAAATACTTTGTATTACAAATCTTTATAATATTTTGCTTTCTATTAATGCAATACAATGAATCACAGTCGTCTAGTCTCCCCGTGGCTTAAATTATTGCCAGTTTAGTATTTAGTAAGTAATTTACACCAAAACAAAAGATAACATCTTTCCTTTCATGTCCAAAAACATTATTTTTGTCTTACGTTGCATAATAAATTCAGACAAGCTCAGTACTGACTCGTTTTTCATCAGTTTATTTTCATGAAATGGAATGGGTACAAAGGATTGTGGGTGATTGAAGGTCGCGGAGGATACATCCCATGCATCCTTTAAATTCAGCTGAATGAAGGATGTGAAACGAAGGTTACCTTTCAAGGATCCTTCCAATTGAGATGGCCTTCAGCGACATTTGATGACGTGGCAGTCAAGATATGCAGCCTTCATAGGATGCAGCCTTCCGTTTGAGAAGCACCCATACAGACAAACCATGGGTCACAGCAGGGATGGGATGTTGATCAGTACAGGTTTTGGATGTGTGTCATCACGCGTCTCAACCAATGAGAGCATTTGGGGTGGGCCTAACACCGTGTCTACACAGGACGTGAGGGGCACAGCGCAACAAATTAATAAAAAACCCATTATAATCAGTGATGCGGTCTACACTGGATGCGGCACGGCGCGACACGACACGGCACGAAAAAAATCCCTGACAGTAAACTGCTGCCTCGTTCTATTTATGACTTACTGACACAAAATTACAATAATTTGCAACGGTCGCTTTGTCACGTGACGCATCTTGCCACTGTAGACAGATTTAGCTGTTGCGGCGCAACAACTGTCGCATCCGGTGTATAGGATCTCAATGAATGAAGGCACGTATGATTTGTCATGTCGTGCCATGCCTCATCCAGTGTAGACAGCATCACTGATTATAATGCGTTCTATAGTATTTTGTTGTGTCGCGCCGCTTGCGCCTGGTGTAGACATGGTGTCAAGACGCACCATCACAAGAATACACGAGTTATATGAAAATTTTATTTTAATTTGATTACATTAATGTTTAAGTTTAGATTTACAAGAAATATTTTAACTGCTACTATGTTAAGGGAATACTGCTGTTAAAAAGCACCTTATGTGTTTAAAGTGTTTGCAAACCAAATGTTATTGCACTTTTGTTCATACAGCAGTACTTTTAAAGTAAAAGTGCACAATACAGTACTTTTGAATTCATTATTGAATTTTGCGTATAACAATGTGAATAATCGCAGAAAAAAATCATGATTATTCGCGATTAAAAAAAAAATTATAATAATTAATCGTTGCCCAGCACTAATTTATATATACACTACGTGTACAAAGTTTTATTTTGTGAGGTAATTTTGAACTTTCTATTCATCAAAGAACGGTAAAATGCTCTTGAGCAGCAAATCTGCATATTAGATTTCTGAAGGATCATGTGACACTGAAGACTGGAGTAATGATGCAGAAAATTCAGCTTTGCAGGAATAAATTACATTTTAAAATAAAAAACAATTTAATGAAGTGTTAGAATATTCTGTAATATTACTGTTTTTACTGTATTTTTTGATCAAATAAATTCAGCCTTGACCAGCATAAGTGACTTATTTTAAAATCATTAAAAAATCTTACCAACCCCATGCTTCTGAACAGCACTGTATATTGTCCTTAGTAATGCAGAAATATAGATAACCATGCTAATAATTTCTAATCACTGTCATAAATTAAATGCAATAAATTCTATTTTTTTCCAATAGTACATAAATACCCTGTGAATCACATCATCCATTCCTCTTTTATTTTCAGATATATATCTCAAGCATGCAAATTGTATAAGAGTGTGTGTTTTAATCTATGTTCTAACCTGCCCTGAATCTGTCTCCAGTGTTTGTCAGACTGTCAGTCTGCCACAACCACCCCCCACACAGCCCATGACACTAAACTGTCCTTGTATTGAGCAGCGCTCGACAGAATGTCTCCATTAACAACTTGCCTAATGCACAATGACCCTGATCTTAACCCTGGGCGACAGTAAAGTGCAACTGACAAACACGCAGCAAACAAACACACATATATCCTTCAGTCATGTATCAAGAATAGACTGGCCCTGAAAAACAAAACCATTACATTTTCTCATCTACTTGGTGTAATTATTAAAGTTATGCAATGTAATGTCTAATCGATAATTAAACTGTCCCTTTCTTTTCATACCACAGGCAAAGAGTTGTATAGCCTTATCATAAGACAACTGTAACCCTTGAACTCACTTTTGTGAGTTTTGTATTGTTTTTCTAACAATACAGAGTCAGACTGATTCATACCGTACATGGATGATAATACAAGCAGACATTTCTTTTAAAGGGGTCATATGATGCGATTTCAAGTTTTCCTTTCTCTTTGGAGTGTTACAAGCTCTTGGTGCATAAAGAAGATCTGTAAAGTTGCAAACACTAAAGTCTCAAATCCAAAGAGATATTATTTATAAAAGTTAAGAGTCAGCCACACCTACCTAAAACGGCTCGTTCTAACACGCCCCCACATATCTACGTCACTATGTGGAAATATTAGCATAATGCCACCCAAATGTGCACGCAAAGAAAGAAGGCGTGATTTCAGGAACAGCAGTCGTGTTGATGCAGCCATGTCAGGGAGATGCTGTGTTTCAGTGCGAAAGCAAAAGCACTTTATTTGGCCTTCCGGAAGTAGATGCAATTAGGAATCATTGGTTAAGATTTATTTACAACAGAACAGCACAACCCAGATGTTCGAATTTGTGCAACGCATTTTATGGACGACAGTTTTTTTAACCTAGAAGAGTATAAGGCTGGCTGTGAGCAAAGGCTATTTCTAAAAAAAAAAAGGGTAAATTCCGAATTTGCTATGACAATCTGGCGCTTCTGAATCAGCGTCTGTATTGACTGTTCAAATGCGGAGTTTTGCGCAGCGCAGAGTAACGCGTCATGTGTGTGTGTGTGTGAGGGGAACAGGGTCACATCACAGGAGAGTGAACAGCCTGTCAGAAATCATAGCACGTCAACTGTCTTAACCGCGGCTTGTGTACTGCATCATCACTGTGTCTGTCACGTGACTCTGTTGCCCTTTCGGGCTTGAACTGATGGTAAAACTAACGACATTATTAACTGTCTTGATATTTACTTTGAAAGCTGAAGCTGCAATTATGGTAAGGGGCGTTACATTTCCGATGCGTGCTTGTGGTGTTCGGCCAATCACAATGCACTTGATCAGCTGGCCAATCAGAGCAGACTGCGCTTGTCAAAGGAGGGGGCTTTGTTGAAAACGACGCGTTTGAGAGAGGCGGGGCATAGAGGACCAAAAATAATGTTTTTTTAACATTAAAGCATGTCAACATATTCTGTTACACCAAATACACAAAATAATGATCTTTAATATAGCATCATATGACCCATTTAAGTAACTGTCTTCACTCAAAAAGTATTTAAAATAGCCTTGTGGTTTTGAAGCAAAATTTAATTGTCAGAAATTGAAGAGCAGTTATAGCTGAGAAGTTCAGCAACCTTGATCTCATGTCGGTTCCACTGTCTTGCCTCCCTGCCCAAACTGACTGTGGTGTGAATGGAGGCATAAAGCAGAATGATAAAATAATAGAAAAAAACGAGGTCTTGATATAGTGATAATCTTCTACTGCAAAGTTTTATTGGAGATGATATAGCTGAAGGTCCTTCTGGATATGGTTTGCACATGGAAGTGTGTTTGATGCTGATATCCAACATATTAGATGCCGCTATATTGTCATAGGACCAGTTTAAAAATGTCATTGATTCCCAAGTTATACTTGAAGGAACTTTCCAGGTTCAATACATGTTAAGCTCTGTTGACAACATCTGTGGCATAATGTTGATTATCACAGAAAGTAATTTCAACTTGTCCATCGATTTTATAAAAAATCAAAATAGGTTCTATATAATATGAATGTGTTGTATGATGTATTTCAGACACAGTGTCATTGTCATGTGACCTACCAGCATCAGTTGCATCACTTCACTGCCATTCACAACTCCTCTCCCATGGCCTTATGAGATAGCAAAATGTCCATCACATGTACACTTCAGAGTCTGAAGTAGTAAGTAATCAAGGTACACTGTAAAAAAATAAAATAAAATAAATAAAAAAATTCAAGGAGTATTAGAATATGTTTTACAAGAAAATGCTCTTTTAGTATTTTCTACTTCAAAATTCAACCCTTAATTCAATAATTGCATCCCAAATGACCCACTATACACTATGCACTTATATACTTATGCTTATGTACTTATATCAACCATGAATTATATAAAGTTATTTTGTCATTCATAATCGGAGCCTTATATAGTCCCTTAATAAAGTCCTCATGAAATCAAAATTGACTCTCTGACTGTCCTGTCACAGCCATGGAGGCCGTCTTTGAGCTCATAGCCTGTCCAGACATGACCATGAAAGTCGTTCCTGAACTCTCTGAGTGTCCTGTTACACCCACAGGGGCTGTTTCTTCCATCTGCTCTGCTCTTGTGGTCTTCAGCTCTGTCTCCTCCACCCTATTGGTTGTCTGCTCTGCCGTGGGGATCTTCGGCTTCACCCTGGTGGTCTTCGGCTCCGCCCTGGCTTCTTGCTCTGCCCTGGCTCTCTGCTCCGTCGGCTCTGCCTCAGTCTCCAGGTCCTCCACCACATGGACCAGGCCATCCGTCCATCCCCCTGTTCCTCCTCCGCTCCACCACCCTCCTGAACTATGTGGTTTTTGGATTGTCTGAAGCCGCTCTTTCGAGGGGCGGGTTCTGTCACATATCCGGTTCCTGCTGTTCCTCCCACTCACCACCTGAGGTTGCCATCACCTTTTCACCCTGGACTCCATTTTCCAGAAAACTCTACCTAGGAACTGATTATGGACTCACCTGTTTCCTATCAGTGGGACTATTTAAGTTGCACTCATACACGCACACTTGGCTGAGTATTGTTTGCGTTTCCTGGTGTCCTTGTTATCCTTGTCTTAGCCTTGCCTTAGCCTTGCCTAGCCTGTGTTTTTGACTTTGGACTGTTTTCTTGTTTTTGATCTTTCTGTTTTTGCCTGCCTTGACCCTCACATGTTGTAGTGATGGTGAAATGAAGCTTTGCGAAGCACCGAGGATTTCCCCTCAACTGTATCGTAAAATGGTTCATTACTCAAGCTTTTCAACATGTTGCACACTAATGACTTATTGTGGTCAAAGGTGGAAAAAGGTGCCTTTGCGTCCCAGCCATTTTTGGATTGTTTCATGAAAATAAATACATTTATGCTACAAAAAACATATAAAGCATTAAAAAAAAAATTTTTTTATTGTGCTTAGGCAAAGTATGAATAAATGAGTCTGTGAATAAATTTATGAAAAAATAAGCATGTGTCATGTAGGCATATATGATCAAAATAAATGCAGATTATGTGGAATGGTTAGTTGAAGTATTTTTGAAGCGGGGATTAATACAAACTGAACATACACAAAATACACATGTAAATATTTATTATTATAATATATTCTTATCAAAGAGGTGAATGGCACTGCTTATCAGTGGACAGAAAAAAACATATGTTTGAATTATTTCACAATAAATAAACTGAAATCATAGCTTACATAGTTTGTGCAATTACATTTATTTAAATTGAACGTTAAAAGTTCAAATTGATCATGTTCTATTCTGCAATGTTAGTATAAATCATACTCTATCAGAATAAAAAGGTTGTATTTTATGCATGCAACAGCCTGTCACTGGCAAGTCCTTTATGAAAATAAACCATGGTTTTACTAAAATGGCCATAGTTCAACTAGCCTATAGTATTTGTAGATGTCCATGGTTACCACTACAGTAAACATATTTTAACCATGTGTAAACAAAAATATAACCTAATAAGTTGCAATTAAGGCATATTGAATGTTAAAATGTGTCTCAAATATAAAGTTAAGTTGATATCATAAACTATTTTACTCTTAGTAATTTAATAATTTAATACATTTCATAATTTAAAAGTTCAGTTCAGAAGTATCGTATCGGTATCAGTATCGAAAACCAAAGAAGTGGTATCGCCCATCCCTAATCAGAATGCGAAGCAGTCATGTGGTTGTGTGCGAAAACGAAGGTTTTGACATCACAGATTACGTGGTTATGGCAAAATAAATCAAGCTCTGGTACAGTGCTTCATTGTGAGATGTTTTTTTTTTATACAAGCTTCGAAGCCTCGGTGCCGAACGTCACGCCAGGCCTCCAAAGTGCATGAAGGACGCTCCGCCTTCGCAGGATTTCCTAATTGCGACACCAGAGGTTCCCGATTAGCACTCTGTCGCATAGCAACGGTGTGAGAGGAGCGCTGACGAGAGGACAATCCTGCCAGGATAGGTGGACCTAAGCATTGTACAGCTCAATGTTCAGTGGCAGCTGTCAGAGCTGAACAGTGCTCTGTATGACCGGTCCGAGTCCTTCAGATGCAGCCTCCGATATAGTTAGCAAATATTTGTTAATATTTTGACACGATGTTGATACTTTCATTTTCAAAATAATCAGAGGTGGACTGTAAGGAAGTACATTCGTTAAGTACACTCGTACAAATATGAAGTACTACGTTTTCTTTTTCTTTTTCCTCACAGGACAGCAACACTGCAAAAATATGGTCTTTTACAACATGATGCATTGTTGTAGATTAAACTACCCAACAGTATATTTAGTAGGCAACTTTAAATTGAATAACCTTGAACATATTCAGAAGTAAAATGCAACATACACAGTCGTGCAGCAGTAATATTAATGCAAAACCATCCTGACGAATTCTTTTTTTCAGAACAACCTTTACTTTTACTCTCAATACCTTAAGTATGCAAGATAATACTTTTACTTAAAGGATAGTTCAGCCAAAAAAAAATTCTGTAATTCACCCTTAAGGGGAGGGGGAAGTCGTGGCCTAATGGTTAGAGAGTCGGACTCATAACCCAAAGGTTGTGGGTTCGAGTCTCATACCGGCAGGGATTGTAGGTGGGGGGAGTGAATGTACAGCACTCTCTCCCACCTTCAATAGAGAGTGCCATGACTCAGTCATTCAATACCATGACTGAGGTGCCCTTGAGCAAGGCACCGAACCCCCAACTGCTCCCCGGGTGCCGCAGCATAAATGGCTGCCCACTGCTCCGGGTGTGTGTTCACGGTGTGTGTGTGTTCACTGCTGTGTGTGTGCACTTTGGATGGGTAAATGCAGAGCACTAATTCTGAGTATGGGTCACCATACTTGGCCACATGTCACTTCACTTCACTTCACTTAAGTTGTTCCAGGTTTGGAATTTTCATTTTTGGGTGAACTATCCCTTTAGCTAGGTTATAAATATGACTAGTAGTTTTTCCCCAATGTGGCATTAGTAGTTACTAAAAGTAGTTTACTAAAGTACCTCAGTATTTCTTCTACTAATTACGTTGTCATAGCTCTAAATAATTTCTCTTTTCCTTATTTCCCTAAATCAGACCAGACCCCTGTACTGCAGGATAAAGCTGAATGTGCCAGCGCTGGACAGGTTTTTAACCGTTTTCGACTGAGCAGGGAGGCCCTGACAGTGCTGCTGGATCTTCTGAGAAGTGAATGGCAACAGTGATGGGGAGCCACAATCCAGACCCTGGTGTTTATTTTCTGTCTGCCAGTGTTACATCATACAGAGTGGTCTCCAGAGTGTTTGACATGCCTCGTTCCACTGTCACCGCATTGTCCTCCGAGTCGCTGAGGAAGTGCTGGCCATTCACCAAGAGATTAACCTCCTGAAGACCCCAGAACACATGGTGGCAGGGCTGGGCTCAAAACTGATGTTGTTTTTTTTCTGATGTTAAAACTGTTTTTCTGATGTTATGTTGTAAATAGTTGTAAAAAGTACTTTCAGTAATGTATAGAACCATTTGTTTTAATCTGTAAAAAAAATATTTACAAGACAAAAAAAATAAACATATAGAAGAATGTTTTGTGAAAAAACTTATAAGCTGCATTAATAGTTAATTAATATAAGTAGCTCCACCAGCTTCCACTCACTCCCTCACCTGTCCCAGGACACTTGCAATCCTAAGGCAGAGCAATAAACCATGCCTGTTACAGCACAATGAATTTCAGCAAAAATGTTTGTATTAACTTGCTTACTTTGTATTTTGTAAGTCTTTCTCCAGCAGACTCATTTTCTCCAGAATAGTACGAAAACGAGAGAAAATGGAAACACTTATGAAAAATATAAAGACAGGTTTGCAATCTTAACATTAGAAAATATGACACAGCAGGACATGCATACAAAATACTGAAGTGCTAAAGTTTGGTTAAAACATGTGTAGACATCTTGAATGACAGCACTACAAAAACACAACAAACGGAAAGACTATTGCCTTATATAGTGGTTGTCTTATTGTTTGTGGACTTTGTGTTAAAAAAAACTTGGCTTTTAACACTTCCGCTAGGTATTTGAGTAAATGAAAGCACAATACTTACATTTCAATGTGAATTCCCCCACAGAACTCTCACCCGCCCTGTTCTTCTTCTTTTGATGTTTTATGGCGGTTGGCAAACCCCGCCCTGTTCTTTGAATATAAACACTGTTGTCATCTGCGCGCAAGTGATTCTGGGATGTGGTAGGGTGCGAAGTGTCCATTAGATGTACACTTCATTTTCCTGGGAAATGGAGGGTGCATTTGAAGTCGCTTTCAAAATACGTCATCCTTCGTCGCGGCGTGGTGACACAATCGGCCTTGGGATGCGGTCTTCGGAGCGTGCATTCTGATTTGGGACAGCTTACGTCGTGACACTGTGAAGCAATTGCACTTCAAATGCGCACTTCAGAGTCTGCACACTTCAGTTTGGGACAGCCTTCGTCGTGCCGCTGTGACACAATCGCACTTCAAATGCGCACTCCGGAGTCCACGCACTTCAGTTTGGGACAGCCTTCGTCGTGCCGCTGTGACACAATCGCACTTCAAATGCGCACTCCGGAGTCCACGCACTTCAGTTTGGGACACAGCTACAGTGTATCATTGTGTGAAGTCCACAAGACTGCAGCATTTCTTATTTCTCAGTTTAGCTTTCAGAATAGTACACTCTTAAAAATAAAGGTGCTTCACGATGCCATAGAAGAACCTTTTTGTCTAAATGGTTCCATAGAGAACCTTTAAAATCTGAAGAACCTTTCTGTTTCACAAAAGGTTCTTTGTGGTGAAAGAAGGTTCTTCAGATTACAAAAAGGTAAGAAAGAGATGGTTCTTTAAAGAACCTTTGACTGAATGGTTCTTTGTGGACCCAAAATTGGTTCTTCTATGGCATCGCTTGAAGAACCTTTTGAAGCACCTTTATTTTTAAGATGAGCGCCCCCTATGGGGCCACGTTGTGACTTTCATGTGCTTTTACCATTCAAATGCTTTTATAAAAATATAAGCTTCACATTTCTGCTTTAAAACCCCTAAACTTTACTTCCATTGTAAAGCCACCTTTTTGTGGTTTTTCAATTTCCGGATAAAAAAAAAATCTGTTTTGTATTTTTTTGGGGGGGGTAGGGAGGAATTGACATTGTGCCACCAATTTTGCTGATGGAGCTTCACTTGTATTGAACGCAGAACATTCTTAACATGGATGTAATCCGATAGGCAGTAAGATCACAGAACGAATTCGCGAATGAATGAGCCGGTTTGACTTTAGTGAAGATTTGCTTTCTTAAAAATAGCACTTGTGTTCCTGTTGAGCCACCTGAATGTGAGATTAACATGACAAAACAAAAGCTGTCAAAATCACACTTACATCATGTATCATTGTAGGGAATTGTACAGCCTCGAACACCCCCACACAAATCCCAGGTTCGATTCACTACTGTTCCCGACTCAACCACATTCAATCAGATTAACTATGTATCTGCATTCCGAAATTCTGCTGGCTTTTGCCAAGTGATGCTATATTAAACAATACCATGGATGCTGTATAGAAATGTTGCCTCCAGAGAGGTTAATTCAGGATAAAACCACTTTTAGAGTGGATCCTTTTGGCAGAAAACTGTATAACCGTATATTAGAGTAATTTAAAGCAGCTGGAAGTGGATTTTAACTCAGGACGATTTGAGTGAAGGTGGTTGCTGTTCTTGAATCAATATGAGTAAGTACCCCAAAAGAGTCCTGTTGTGATTTCAGTTATATGCACTTTTGAGAAGTTTGTGCGGTCTCCAATGGAGCAGCTGTGAGAACACCTGGCCTGATACTATATCACAATTTGCAATGGCACAGATGAGTCTCTCACAAAGCAGATGACAGATTCAAGATGATAGTTATTATAGCTTTCAACGATTCGGTGACAGCCACCTTTTCTATGATTACCAGCTTCTTGTGCAGAATCCCACTTATCCCCCACTGTCCATGATTCTGCTCTGCCTACGATGTCTGAATCACTCTCAAATGTGAAGAACAACACCTCAAGGCAGACTTTTACACAGGAAATGTAATCTTATACATTTGACTTTTGTTAAGCGCAAAAAAATATACCGAACAATATGTTGCTGATAAGTTTTAAGCAAATGTGCAGATTGTGATGCAGTGACACTCTTGTGCAAGTTACATTAAAACGTTAAAATAATAAAATGAATTCAACATAAAACATTAATAAGATTTATTATTTGTTTTTAAATACAATGGTTAATTATTAATAAAATAAATAAATTGTTAATTAAAAATGAAAGAAATGTATTGTGTAATTATTAATAAAAAGACAATAATGTATCACAAATAATTTACAAAATCAAGGTGGAAAGGAACATTTCTTAGTTTATTTCACATTGTGGCAATAGTCAGTCATATTCAAGTGACTATTATCAAGGATTATTATTGTTCAATGAAATAAACTTGAAATAAAATATAAATATTAGATCAAAAAATAAAAAATTAAATAAAATAAAATAATAATAATAATAATAATAATAATGTTGCCATGGCAAAATAACTGAAATAAAATAAGTATAATTTTAGAATTACCAAAACTGAAATAAAATTAAAAGAAATCTAAATAATAATAATAATAATAATAATAAATTATTTTCTATAGTGCCTTGAAAAAATACTCAAAGTGCTTTACAACAATAAATAAATTGATTAAAATACTAAATACAAAAAGAAAACAACAAATCAAAACAATTTAAGAAAAAAAAAGCAAAATAATCACATTATAATAATAATTATTATTATAATAACAATACCAAAACAACAACAATAATAATAATAATAATAATACAATAACAAAAGCACAGTTGTATATATCTATCTGGATCCATTTTACATCTGCACTGGCTTGTTTCCAGGTGTCTGGCCCCCGTGGGCCTCTCATCTGGAGGCCCCTGACAGTCAGAGACCCAGTGGCAGTGACTCCATTAGCCATTGAACTGTGATCCAATCTTACTTAAAGTTCAGTGTAACTGGTCATTTAACTTGTGTTTAGTATTCTTCTTGCTATCTAAAAAGAAATTAAGACTTATTTTATCATTCAATAGCTTAAACTAGATACTAAGCCGGTATCACAGCCTGGCCAAGCTGGTATAAGGCTGATCTGTTTTACTGCTTTTAGAAAGATTTTGGACTGGTCAGGCTGAGAGATCAGTTGAATTACCATAAACCAGAGTAATCAAGACTAAGTAATAACAACAAACTACCCACCTTAGGCTGGTTTAAGCTGTTTTAGTTTTGGTGAGTAATAACACTGAATAAAAGGAACTAGTATTGGATTTGTAACTACTCATTGTTTAAAAACTATGGGAATTATTGGTAGAAGTGCTGATAAAAATTTGCAAGAAGAGAAAATAAAAAATTGATAAAAATGTATTCACCCTCAGGCCATTCATGAGTTTTCTGAGTTGTCATGAGTTTCTTCACCAATGAATCCTTTGTAGTGAATGGGTGCCGTCAGACTGAGAGTTCAAACAGCTGACAAAAACGTCACAATAATCCACAAGTTATCCACACAAATGCACTGCATTAATTAATGTCTTGTGAAATGAAAAGCTGTGTGCGTTTTTTAAGAAACAATTCTAACAAGGCATTCTACCAGACCATTGAGTCCATAATCCATTATAACACTTCCTCCAGTGAAAAAGTCAATCGCCTGTTGTCCTCACGTCAAAAATCCACCAACATATTTGTTTAAAACTGTTTTGGACTGTTTTCACTTGTAAAAGGGTCTTGATCTGTGCATATTTCCTTTTTTTCAAAAAAACTTTTTTTTTCTTTTTTTCACTTGAGAAAGCAAAATTATTTCAATTATAAAATAGTATTTCAGCTGGAAACAATATTTTAAAGTTAAAATGCCTTGATGGATTTGTTTCTTACAAACATGCAGTTTTTCACTTCACAAGATGTTAATTGATGGCCTTGAGTCGTGTGGATTACTTGTGGATTATTATGATGTTTTTATCAGCTGTTTGGACTCTCATTCTCACTCTCATCTCTTTGGCCAAGCATTCAAATAATGCATCTCATAATCTTTTACTGCAGTTATATCTAATCAAATGCACATTATTATTCTTTAGTTCGGGTTTTAACAAATCAATTTTGCTTGGTTGGAACAGCAGCTACGCTAACTATGTTTGTATTTGTTTCTCTGTCTTTTGCCGTAACTAGGATTTACACAAGCTTCAGTCTGGATCCAGAACACCTGAGAAGAGATGATGCAACCCCTCAAAGGACCTCAGATGATGCCAACCCTGAAACAACATACAGAACTACCACATTTTGCTATAAGTTTGATTGCATCATATAATAATTGCTGTTAATATTATTCATCGTCTGTTTTATTACGTCTTAAATTGATTTTTCCGTACTGCTGGTTCGTCTGGTCAGAGGAGAACTGGCCCGCCGACTGAGCCTGGTTTCTCCCAAGGTTTTTTCTCCATTCTGTCACCGATGGAGTTTTGGTTCCTTGCCGCTATCGCCTCTGGCTTGCTTAGTTGGGGACACGTCATTTCCAGCGTTATCGTTGACTTGATTGCAAAGATATTATTTAAACTGAACTGGATGTTGACATCACTGAATTCAATGATGAACTGTCTTTAACTGAAAAATTAGTGTTTACTATTGTCATTTTGCATTATTGACACTATTTTCCTAATTAATGCTGTTCAGTTGCTTTGACACAATCTGTATTGTTAAAAGCGCTATATAAATAAAGGTGACTTGACTTGACTCATTCTGACGGCACCCATTCAATGCAGAGGATCCATTGGTGAGCAAGTGATGTAATGCTAAATTTCTTCCAATCTAAAGTAACAAACTCATCTACATCTTGAAAGACATGAGGGTGAGTAAATTTCTAATGCCATCTTTTCAAAGCACAGACAGTTTCCAGTATGCTACTAACTTGATCTCATCTGACCTTGATTTCACAGTATAAATAGAGGGATAAACCATACTCTTTTTTTTCATAAGCATAAGCTAATAAAAACTCCACTTAGAGAAAGCTAAGAATGCAATCACTCACACGTAAACACAAACCAAAGATCTATTTGTGTTTGTTTTGTTTATGCAAGAACAGCCCTCAAAAGCTTATGTATTCTCCATGTGTCATAGAGCCAGATCATCCAGTGTGGTTTGATCTTCCAAAAAATGTCAAAGCAATCCTGGAATGCGAAGCGAGGTCATCATAACTCATGAAAGGAAAGACAGAACAGTGTGTTTACAGCATGTGTTGTTTCTGCATTCATTGTCACAAGATGATTCTGAATTTAGCCTCAAGGATGCCTTTTTATCAAAAGTACTTTGATAAAGATTTTGAAAATAATCTGTTTTCTGTGTAGCGCAGTGTAGGAGTGCAGCCGTGGTGTGGTAGGGGAGGGTACAGTGTGATATGCCTTTTGGGCTCTCACTGTACACCCTTATGCGTTGTTCAGTCTCAGCCATGTACAAACATATTTGTATACATTATGTAATATTGCAGAGAGATTATTTTTCCCTTCAAGGCACGACTGAATGTATTGTATTTTAGAGCATCACAGCATTATCAGGTGCAATAAATGGTTTTGGCTTTGAGTGCGTGGGTTGTGCACAGTTAAACTATAAACATTTGGGATGTTCTGAACCTAGACGAAAGAAATAAGCAAAATACAACAGAATAGCTGAGGAATAAAACTCTGGCTGCAGTCTCATCCCCAATGACTCTTAAACTAACCCTGTTAGGCTGGTTTTTACTGATGGCTCAAATAGGAACAATTAAAAGCATTTAAATGTTTACATTCATTTAGAGTGCTTGCTGATGCAGACTGATTGCTTCTGCAAAGGTGTGTCTTTGATGTAATAGTTCACCCAAAATTTGTTGAACATTTACTCATCCTCAGGCCATTCAAGATGTAGATGAGTGTGTTTCTTTATCAGAATAGATTTGGAGATATTTAGCAGTAAATCTCTGGTTTCTCTGTAGTCAATGAGTGCCGTCAGAATGAGAGTCCAAACAGCTGATAAAAACATCACAATAATCCACAAGTAATCCACACGACTCCAGTCCATTAAAACATTGTTATTCCAAAAGCTGCAGGTTTCTAATAAGCAAATCCATCATTAAGGATAACTAGTTATGGTTAATTATTCATATTTCCTGTTGTGAGCTAAATTCGCTACAGGAGTTATACATTTAAAGCATAGCTTCTGGACAAAATTCAAGTATATTTTATTTTTTATTTTTTATTTTTTTTATTATTTATAATTTTTTTTGTATTAGTCTTAATTGATGGACTGGATTACTTGTGGATTGCTGTGATGTTTGTATCACTGTTTGGTCTCTCATTCTGACGGCACCCATTTATTGCAGATGATTCATTGGTGAGCAAGTGATGAAATGCTACATTTCTCCAAATTTGTTTGATGAAGATGGATGGCCTGAGGGTGAGTACATTCTTAGAACATTTCCATTTTTCTGTAAACTGTTTATATATATATATATATATATATATATATATATATATATATATATATATATATATATATATATATATATCTGA
>NW_015505915.1:421479-426992 GCF_001515645.1 Sinocyclocheilus grahami | reverse complement strand
TATATATATATATAAATAGTTCAGTGAATAACATTGTGATGAGAAAGTACAAAATTAAACCAAATATTAAAATATTGAATGCTTTAATGTACACATTTATCAACGTTTAACAAAAACAAGTGAAATCTGGACTTGCTGGGAAAAACTGATCTCCTGAAACACCAATAAGAGTACACTATTGTAATATTGTGAATTCTATATTTATTTGAGTGATTCATCATCAATGTTATAGTGTGTTGTTGTATTGGATTATTTGTAACAATCATATTCTTTCTGGGTGTGATTTTTTTCTAGACATGTTTGTCATTTTTGTTATATTTTCATTAACAGAATGTTTTTTATTAAAATCATTTAATTTTCTTTATAATTTTGATGTTAGCAACCCTTTATTCTGTAGTAATTCTGTGACAAGATTACCGCAACTACTGTATGTCAAGATCCAAAAAGGATCACGTCAAGATCCAAAAAAAGCATCACAAAAATAGTCCATATGACTCATGCACTATATCACAAGTCTTCTGAAATCATAATCTTCACCTCCACTACCAGTCTTAAATCAATAAGGTGCCCATGGCACATGTCCAAACAGTGACTGAATAATGTAGAATTTTTGTTTTTGAGTAAAATATTCCTTTCAAGATTGCAAACTGTCAGAATAAATCAACAAAAAATCTTCAGTGTTCAATATCCTGAAAGGTACACACAAGAACTCATCTGTAGAATGGACCTGCGTTAGTCATTCTGCCCAAGACGATTGAAGTTGGCCCACAAAGCAGAAATAAGGGGTTCATTTATAAATTATATGACTTTTTATTCAATTTCATGGTTGACATTGAGCAGTTAGATGGGTTGCTGGCGGCGCCTCTCCTGCTCTCTGCAGTTGCAGTGGCAGAACTCGGTTTTCTCTTTCCCATGTCACGAAAATCACCTTTGTCCACTAATCTTCAGTTTAGAGCATAGGCATTGGAAATTGGTTCTTTTGAAAGAGTATGACTTGCATTTTTAGTCTGGCCAGTGGAGGAAGAACAGACCGTTTCTTGTTCTCAGTTTCACCGTGACATTCTCCCTCTCCGATTTGTGAATCCATGTTTCAGTACAACGTGAAATTAATCGCACCAATGGTTTGTATGTTGTAAAGATGTCAGAGAAATGGCTATGTGCGAAACAAAGTGTCTACAAGATGAGTTCTAACATCTGAGGATATATTTAGTCTCAGTCCTGCATAATTTCAGTATGTTTCTCTGTGCTTTTCTAAGATCAGAAGGAAAGAGAAAAATTGATTCAGAGCTACTGACAGATCAGGAATACGGGGAACACTTCACTACTGAGTAAGAAGCAATTTGCTTTAGGTATATTGACTTATTAAATATCCTTACAATAAATAAAATCACATTTGTTAGATAAAAAGACATAATTACAGGAAATTAAATCACATTTTTGAGTAATGAAGTTGTGACTGTGAGATTTAAAGTCACAATTACAAGAAATAAAACTGCATTTGTGAGTAATGAAGTTGTGATTGTGAGATTTAAAGTCATGATTACAAGAAATAAAATCATGTTTTTGAGTAATGAAGTTGTGATTGTGAGATTTAAAGTCATGATTACAAGAAATAAAATCATGTTTTTGAGTAATGAAGTTGTGATTGTGAGATTTAAAGTCATGATTACAAGAAATAAAATCATGTTTTTGAGTAATGAAGTTGTGATTGTGAGATTTAAAGTCATGATTACAAGGAATAAAATTGCATTTTTGAGTGTTGAAGTTACTATTGTAAGATTAAAGTCACAATTACAAGAAATAAAATAATGTTTTTTTTTAGTAATGGAGTTGTGATTGTGAGATTTAAAGTCACAAATACAACAAATAAAACCACTTTTATGAGTAAAAATGTGTCATTGTTAGATTTAAAGCCACAGCTTCAGAAATAAAATCACATTTTCAAGCAATGAAGTTAAAACTGTGATATATAAAGTCACAATTACAAGAAATAAAATTACATTCATTAAGTCAGTTTTAAGATTTAAAGTAATATTTTCTGAGAAACAAAGTCAAATTATGAGATATAGAATCAAGTCAAAAAGTATGGTTAGTAAAGGGGTGGTTCACTGGTTTTGTTCTAGGCTTGATTGTTTTTATGGGGTGCAGTCTAACATGTGTTAATGCTTCGTTTAAAAAAAACAAAACATTATTTTTCACATAATTTACCTTTATTCCACAGCACTCTGTCCCTTCTCTGAGAAACGGGCTGATCTTTTCCTGTTTTTATGAAGCCCTGCTCTCAGAAATAGGCGATGGGCTCTGATTGGTTAGCTAGCCCAGTGTGTTGTGATTGGCTAAACCGCCTCTAGTGCTTGTCTAAATGTCCCGCCTCTCACCTCGGCGGCATGTGCTCCGGTTGTATTGTAAACAAAGGCATCGCTAATATCGGTTTGAGCCCGATTGAGAAGCAGAGGATATTATTGAAGAGGATTGTGCAGAACCTGTGCAAGCACGGCTTTTAATGGTAGGCTTATGTTTTTTGTTTGTTGTTGTCTCATACTTTTAGATCCGCTGTTATTTGTAAATGCTACTGCTTATGTTAGCTTTTAATATACGGTTTTATCTTGATTAAAGCTTTAATACAGTACGGCAACTGCACACGCGTCCATTATCTCGATTTATATATGAATAGATTTTTACGTGCACCTCTAGTTTTCTCTTCCTCTTCTCTAAAGCAGCGCAGCATGGCCTCGCCCCCTATGCTGCCTTTTCCCGAGGGCAGGATTTATCTGGGTTTGTGATGTCACGCACCCGGGAAGTAACTCGTTGTAGTCCCTACCAGCCGTTTTTTTGTAGACATTAAACCGCCAGAATTTTAAAAGACGATATCTCCATTTGCATTGAACTTTCAGCTTCGTAACGCTGTAGATATTGTTTATGCTCAAACAGCAACATTACACACTAACTAACGTTAAAAAAGTGAAATCGCAATCAACCACCCCTTTGAAGGTTTAGTTCACTTCCAGAATAAAAATAAATAAATAAAAAAATCCTGATGATTTACTCACCCCCATGTCATCCAAGATATTAATGTCTTTCTTTATTCAGTGGCAAAGAAATTAAGGTTAAAAAAAAAAAACATTCAAAGATTTTTCTCCATATAAGGGATTTAAATGGTGGCCAGTGGGCTGAAGGTCAAAATTGTTTCAATGCAGCTTCAAAGGGTTCTATATGATCCCAGCCGAGGAATAGGGGTCTTATCTAGTGAAACGATATGTCATTTTCTAAAAAAATAAAAAGCTATATATTTTTTTTAACCACACATGCACGTCTTGCACTAGCTCTGCAATGAGTGTCCGCAAATTCATGCATTATGTAATCACGTTGGAAAGGTCATGCACAGTTAGCTCTTCATCTGTGTACTCTGGTTCAAAAAGGTAGGGTAGGGCAAAAAACTAATTTTCTCCTCCAAATTCAAAATTGTCAGACATCGCTGTTTTACCTTTTTTTGTAAACACTGGGTTGGTACTTCCGCCTATACATCATGCGTGACCTTTCCAACGTGACTACGTAATGCGTGAAGCTAGCGCAAGACAAGCGTTTGTGGTTAAAAAGTATATAAATGGCCAATCATTTTGCTATACAAAACTATTATTCCTCGGCTGTGATCGTGTAGAGCCCTTTGAAGCTGCATTGAAACTGCAATTTGGACCTTCAGCCCATTGGCCACCATTGTCCATTATATGGAGAAAAACTTTCTTTGTGACTGAAGAAAGAAAGACATGAAGATATTGGATGACATGGGGATGAGTAAACTATAAGGAAATGTTTATTCTGGATGTGAACTAATCCTTTAATCAGCAAATGCAAAAGACAACACAGTCGAGGGTGATATTCCAGAAACACTTGGTAGGTGTGACAACCTCAAAAACAAATTGTTTCAAGTCAGTGAGTTGTAGCCTTAAAGTCCGACTGAAGTGCCTTGGAATGCATTATTCAATGTGTTGATGTAACTTCTACTGATACAGGAAAATAGGGCAGGACATATTGAGTGGTTCATTACCTTTTTTAAAAAATAGCCAATAGCGTTTTGTTTTAGTTTTTTTGTTGTTGTTGTTTTTTATGCCACAGCCTGGCAAAGCAGCATCTGACAGCTTATGACAGCCAGAGTTTTATCAAAAGAAAAAAAAAGTACAATAGATTCCCCTTTACGATTTAATATAGAGCTGTTTGTACTAGGGGGGGGGGGTAACAGTTTGAACCGTTTGAAAAGTGTGTAATATATGCTAGTGCATGGCACCGGTCTTCTCTCCACTGATTATAATGCCAAGGATGTCAAACCGTTTGTGATGTTTGATCACCTCCATTGCACTTTAATAAAATACTGCATTCAGTGTAGAATTCAAATAGATTAGATGCGTTTTGTGGTCCTCGCTGACTAGTGTATATGATCCACTCTGCGACAAGTGACTGATTTCAACCGCAGCTTTAGTGTCTTTTATAATGTAAGAGGCAGATGCTTCAGATCCTAAAGAGCATTTGATTGGTCAGAAAATATGATCTGATCTTATAAGAATCTGCAGTGCATTAAGCCTAACAATAATTTTTTTTTATTTGATTTCAAATTTGATTTCATAAGGACAGTAAGGTGCTGCAAAAAAATCATTGATGAACCTTTATTTTAAGCATTAGTGTTAGTTCACCTTAGCATAAATGAAAGTCCTAATGGCTCACTAATCATTTTCCAAGTGCTTTCATTTTTGGTGAAAAATTAGCTCATATTTAAGCAATTTCAACATTTAAGTCAAAGTGGATGCCAATGATCTCCTGACTGTCCAGCACATCACACTCCAGTCCAGTAGGTGGCAGCACCTACAACTTGGAGTGCTTTATTAATATGATAGTTCACCTAAAATCTAAATTTCTGTAATCATTTACTCATCACCATGTCGTTTCAACCCTGCTTTCTTCTTTGGAACACAAAGATCTTTTAAAGGGGTCATTTGATGCGATTTCAATTTTTCCTTTCTCTTTGAAGTGTTACAAGCTCTTGGTGCATAAAGAAGATCTGTAAAGTTGCAAAGACTAAAGTCTCAAATCCAAAGAGATATTCTTTATAAAATTTAAGAGTCAACCACGCCTGCCTAAAATGGCTCGTTCTAACATGCCCCCACATACCTACGTCACGATGTGGGAAGATTCGTATAACGCCGCCCAAATGTTCAAGCAAAGAAAGAAGGCGTAACTTTTATTCTCACTGTAGTAAATACATCAACTTCACGCTGTGGATCGCCAGATCGGCTTTCACTGTGGACGAAGCAGAGTCCAGCCCGGAGTCATCACATGTGGTTGCCGCAAGCCCACCGGCCGCTCCTTCGTCGAATCCGCCAGCCGCCGCTCACTCTAGCCCGCAGGCCTCCACTCACTCAAGGCCGCCGTGTGTGACGCTGTGTTTCATTGTGAAAGCGAAACTACTTTGTTTGGTCTTCCAAAAGAGGACGATATCCACTTCGTCATGCCTAGAGCTGATC
>NW_015505915.1:413150-421142 GCF_001515645.1 Sinocyclocheilus grahami | reverse complement strand
TTCAACCCAAATATTCAGATGTGTGCAGCGCATTTTATGGAGGACTGTTTCCTGATCCTGGGAGAGTAGACTACAATGCCGGCTGTTCTGACTCACAGACTGTAAGTACGTTTTTTATATATAAAGAATTTGCCACTGACGATTCAAACGTGAGTTTTGAGCAGTGTAGAATAGTGCTTGTTGTTTGTCATTTCTCCGATGTTTACGCGGCGCGATGCAACGTGTAAAAAGCCATTATAATCCGTAATTATGTCCCCACTGGATGCAACAAATGCCTCGTTTATAATGGGTTTTAATGTTTTTGACTCGTCGCTACGGCCTGACAAGCCATCAACAGTATGGTGAGGGGCGTAACATTTCCGTCACACGCTTGAGGTATTCGGCCAATCACAACGCACTGGATAGCTGGCCAATCAGAGCACACCTCACTTTTCAGACCGATGAGCTTTGTAAAAATCAACGCGTTTCAGAAAGGCGGGGCATAGAGGAGAAACAATAATGTACAGTATGTGGAAAATAATGTGTTTTTTTAACCTTAAACCGCATAAACACATTTCACTACACCAAATACACAAAATAATGTTCTTTTTAGCAAACATCATATGACCCCTTTAAGAAATGTCTAAGGGTTTTCTTTGTCCATAAAGTCAAAGTCAGCAGAAAACTGTTTGGTTAACAACATTCTTCTTAAATACCTTTCATTCAGTCATTCAGATGTGGAGTAAATGAGTAAATGATTTTACTTTAAATTAATTTTAAATTTTTATAAATTAATACCTTACGTCAGATATCACTTGTGTCTACATTTTATTGCCTATTGTCTATTTAACAATTATAGCTGCATTAATTATATTCATAAAAAAACATAAAACACCATCTACTGTTAAAGTAAAAGTAATATGCAGTCATGAACATGTCTAATTTTATTCATACAACCAAAGAAAGTAATTGATCAATGAATGACCCAGCTAAAATAGGCCGTAGCAAAAGCTCAATAGTTGTAAATAGGATGTTCATTAAAATTTTACAAAACATTTAGAAGTAATCAATATGTAACCACTGGGGGAAAAAAAACCTTTGATAGAGGCCTTGCTGTGAAATGTATCCCTATGGATTATTTGAGGTTAAGGCTAATGACATTATTCATAACTTGAAAAACTTGAAAACGACTAAAGGATTGTTCAGTATAAAAGGACCCAAGTGCCTTCATATTTTCCAATTAAAGTGTTTCAAATGTGAAAATTCATTATTAAATCCAATACACAGGTTTTAAATAAATTATGTATAATTTTTTTTTTTTTTTTGATCAGTGAGTTTCACAGGGCCCTTTGCTGTTCTAATCCCAAGATGTCACAAATCAAAAATCTGCATGCCAGATGGTCCTTCTGCATTCTTAAAGGTGCGTAAAATCCCTCAGCCCTGTAATAAACAGCAGGAATTATAAAGTAAATTTTTTTCCTTTTTTTATTCCTTTCTCCAGGACAAAGTGTGGACAGAAGCAAAAATGGAGACAGTGCTACCCCCCACAGAAATCTGTTGTCACGTCAGCGGACCCGGCTATCTTATCATATCAGTTTTAAAGAGCCTTTTGTTGTGCTCACCTGCCACAGAAATGTCAGAGAATGCCAGCCGGCAAGTGTGGAAAAACTAAATCCTGAAGTCATAGCAGACTAGCTTTTACTCACGGCATGCTAATGAGGTGACCTTGTCCTGTGTCACTCCCTAGCGGAAGGGACTTGGTTGAATGACACAATCACCGATGGGCAAAGTCATTTTCCTGTCATCTTGGAATTATGCACTTCAGAGATTGGCTGTGATTAGATGCATGAGGCTGCAGGGATGTTTCTAGGAGTCTCCCCATCTCATTTTCTGCTGTCTGTTATAGGATAACAATATCAAGCAACAGCCTCAGAGATTTTAAAAATAATATAATTTTTAAAGTTTAATTTTTAAAGTTATCTAATTTTTTATGCATATATCACAGTATGTTTTCATAAATTATCATATTTATAATGTTATAAAACAAAATGTGATTGAGTTTATGTTGAAGTCAATGTCTTTATATTTGTATTGCTCTCTCTTTCTATATATATATATATATATATATATATATATATTCAAAAATATTTACATTCAAATCTAATACATAAATTCACAGTCACATTTAAATATATGTATTCAATCATTTATATATTATATAAATATATGCATTATGTGTCTACAAAATTTATATTTTCTACATTTTTAAACATGCATATATTCATATAATATATAAGTTATTGAATACATATATTTTTTAATATGATTTTGAATTTATATATTAGATGTGAATATAATTTCTAATTTAAATATTTAAAATGTATTATTGATTTATAATGTATATAGCGATATTAAGCAACCGTGTCAACTAGATATGATTTTGTGTGTGTGTATATATATATATATATATACACACACACACACACACAATCATATCTAGATGACACGGTTGCTTAATATTGCTATATATATATATATATATATAGCATATATACAGTATATTAAGCAACAGTGTCATTTTTTACATTGAAAAATATGATAGATAGATAGATAGATAGATAGATAGATAGATAGATCGATAGATCGATAGATAGATAGATTATTATTGTTATTATATATTTTTTTTATTATTATTTATTTATTTATTTTTATTAAATGCCCTTTTGTGAAGGCCTGCCCAATCTAACTATTAGTAAAATTATTGAATAATAATTTATCCATAAATAAAATGATCCACATGATGTCCTTTCACCTGACGATCTCATCCGGGACGATCCCTCATGTGGCTAGAAGGGATACAGCAAAGTAAAAGCCGGAAGCTAACAATAAATTTAATTTTCAACCTATTAGATTGTGTTTTATTAATGTCTACACCTACCTCAACCCTAAACTACCCCTTACAATAATGAAAAAATAGTAATTATTGCTTTACAGTGTGAGAAAAATTCCGCTATATTGATTTGCGCATGACCAGTAGTTTTTGCTGTATCACTTCTAGCCTTAACCCGTTCAGACACCTTTAGTAATTTAGCGCATCAGATACCTTCAACAACGTCCGCGGCTGCCGGTAATTGGAGTTCTCAGCGGAGCGGTGTGCTTGTGTACATATTATTAAATTATTATTATTTTACAAGAATGAGAGCCTGCACAGCTGTTGTTTATATTGCTGTGTGTAGCCTGTGGAAGTATAACATTAGCTACAGCAAGGGGCTATAATATTTTTGTTCAATATTTCCCTAATGACAATTTTATGATTGGTTCATAAAGGCTACTACGAACACCTTTTTTCCATTTTTATCACAGAAGAATGCAGGGAATTTTATTGTTTCTATACTAACGTGATATGTTAATCAGTACTGCATTTATTATCTGGAGGTAACTCGAAAAACACACATAAACCACATATTGTCACAATCGTTTGTTTATTGTCTTCAGGTTTCATCAGTAACAACGTTTCTGCTTTTTATTCAGCTCAGCTACAGCGATAGTCAGATGCTTTTGTCCATATTAGGCATTTCCTGTATGTCATAAGTTATTACTTCTATGAGTCTGTTTTGGAATTTCTGCGTGAGAGCTTCCTCCGGCTGCGAGTATGAATGAAACATGCACTGCATGAGAGTGTTCAGTGCTCCTGATGTTCACACCTCCTCATTATGGATACGAATAAAACGTCAGGTCATGCATAGACCATCGATACCTCTATGTGAACACACCTGCCGAATAAAGTGCAGGGGATGAATTTACATTTTATTACAGTTAAATATTTATTAAATATTAAAATGCAGCTAACGTAGTTCTATTCACAGAAATATACACAAAGGTGCCTGTTCTATTTCGTTCTTGCTATTTGATTAGGAAAAGTTTAAAGGGCATCGAAGGGTCTTGTCTTTTTTATGTTATCTTACTAAAAACTATTCATACTTTGAACTATTATTATTACAGTATGTATTTAAAAAACGTAGAGTGCCTTAAAAAATAATTATCACAACACTGTTAAAACAGGCTTATACTGATTTTCTCATCCTCCGATTTATTCATATCAATCCTGTTTTTATTATCATTATCATTCAAAAAATGAATAAATTCAGAACAGAATTAGAATAGAATTCTATTTTAAATAAGAATTTTTTTTCTATAACAACAACAGTAGTGTTTACAACAGCAAAACCACCATACCCTGTAAACTAAATAATAACAACAATAATACTAATAATATAAATATATATCGATATATAGATGGATGGATGGATGGATGGATGGATGGATGGATAGATAGATAGATAGAGAACATAATGCAATAAAACACTGAAGAAACATTTAATCCAATGTGGTGATTTTGTTTTTGTGGATTGAGATGTACAGTGATACTACAAAACCGCCTCGGGTTTGTTCTGCTTTAAAGTATCTGAATGCTAGCTAGATACCACAAACAAGCACAACTGAAGTTGCTGAACATCAATAAAAATAAATCGTTGGAAGGAGGGAGGATAGAGGAAAGAGGAAATTAAGGGCTGAAGTCCAGCTCTGTAGTGCTGAGACATTTGTCGTACAAAATCGATCCAGTGTCTGAATAATGCTGATCATTAAAGATTCATCTGCAGTGAGACTTTTTTTTGCAGCTTAGGGATGAAACAAATGATGATGATGAGAACTTCTAAATGAACTCACAGGTACGAAAACATTACAAACAAAGTGCAGCAGTGGGAAGAGGATGCTCCAGAGCTTGTTTGGAGTTACAAATGCAGGTTCATCTGATTCATCATGAAACAACAGAATCACCTTTGCTTCAGCAGTTACTCAGCTGCTGTGGGATCTAATATGTTCAACTATGTTTTTCTGAAGTTCACCTTCATTTGGTTATTTGTCAGATAGGCATTGTTCAGTGGTGCGGTGGTGTTATGTCTCTGGTTATGTTTTGCACCAGCTAGGGCTTGTCAGCTGGTCAGACTGATCTGGTTTGCTGGATTGAGTCTTTTGGGGCACTAGATAGCTGGTCAGCCCTTCTTAGGTGGTCAGACTGTTCTAGTATTCTGGTTTGCAGGAGTCTGGTTTGCTGGTTTTAGAGTACTTGGAGGCTCTTGTTAGCTGGCCATACATAGTTAGCTGGTCAGGCTGGTCTGGTTTGCAGGTTTTAGAGGGATTTGGTGCACTTGTTAGCCGGTCAGACTTTGTTAGCTGATTAGACTTGTCTGATTTACTGGTTATAGAGGTGCTTTGAGGACCTGCTATCTAATAGTATTGCTAGATTGTGGGCTTTAGGGGTGTTTGGGGCACTTGTTAGCTGGCCAGACCTTTTTATCGGGTTATACTGGTCTGGTGTCAGGGTCTGCCGTCTGGTGTTCTCCCTCTCTCCTCCAGAGGGCGCCAGCTCCCGGACTCCCATTCCCCAAACCCCATACACCTGTTCACTCATTACACTAATTCCCCAAACTCCACACACCTGTTCAGTCACTCACTCATCACACTCACCCTCAACTGTGCCCCGTTGTCACTGACTATATCTTCTCCTCTCACTCACCACTCAGCCTGGCTGTATTATGTATGTAATGGTGTTCGTCGTCCCTAGACCTGTTTTTGTTTTGCCTTGTTGGCCTTTCTGTTTGGAATAAAGGAGTTTTCACCTGCATTTGGACCCAGACCCTATTTTTCCACGGTGCCCCTTACCGGCCGTGACATCTGGTTGCTGGTTTTAGATGGGTTTGGGGCACTTGTTAGCTGGGCAGACCTAGTTAGCTGGTCAGGCTGGTTTGGTTTACTGGTTTTAGAGAGATTCGGGCACTTGTTAGCTAGTCAAAACTTGTAAGCTGGTTTAAGAGGTGTTTGGTCAGCTGGTCAGGCTGGGAGACCAGCCAAAACACATGCTTGACCATGCAGGGAGACCATCTAGACCCAGGGTGAGCAACTCTGGCCCTCAAGATCCCCTTACCTGTAAAATTTAGCTCCAACCCTGATCAAACACACCAAGCTAATCAAGGTCTTGATGATTACTAAAAAGCTACAGGCAGGTGAGTTTGATCAAGGTTGGCTAAACTCTGCAGGACAGCATCTCGAGGGCCAGAATTGCCCAGCCCTGAACTAGACCATCACAAACAAGGTTAGACCGTCTTAAGATGTTGTTGTTGTTTTTCAGCAGAGAGTATCACCTGGTTTTGAAAGCAACCATCAATCCAGGTACTTGTTACCGCCAAGCCATGATTCCTTTGTGTGATTTCTAAGCATTGTTCTTTTTGGCTTTGTCTTTTGTACTTGATTTGTACTGCATGCTGCCGGCTAGAATAATTGCCACAAGCACTTTCTTGCATGTCACTACAGTAAGAAAGCATATGCCAGGAAGATGAATGTAAATGTAAAAGTAAAAAGTGCTGTTAAAACGTCCTTCAGAACAGAATGTTTTACAGAACGGCTCATGACATACCTATCAGTCACAGTGAAGGGTATACGATACGCTGTGATAGATTTCACAATGAGCAGGGTAGCAGACGGCCTCAATGAACTCCTGTCCATAATGCAATGGTGAAGCTTCACTTTTCTTGTTCTTCAAAGCACTAAAAGGTCTAAATGTAGAACAAGGTGTGCCGCCATGAGACACAAGCATAAAGAAAAGCACAGACTGAATTTATGATTCAGTCTCAACTTAAGTCCCACTCAAAACACTAAGAGAGGTCACGGATGGAAGCTAATGGACATCTCAACTATTCAGAGCAGCACACTTATTAGCCCCGAGGTCACATTAGAATCGGGGAACCTTTCTTGTGCAATTACCATACACAAATGGATGGATTATAATACATTACCTAGTTCTTCCACCACAGGTTTAAACAAAGACATCCCCAGCCAGCTCTCTTATACTTGATGCATTTATTGCACCTTCGCCAGTGCTTTTAAAATACATTGACAGTAGTTTTAGGGAGTTTGGGTTATATATTTGATATGGGTGACAGCTTTAACACAAGCTTCTTTGAATTCAGAGTCTACCTTGTGGATTGCTCCAGGAGGCTTTTGTTGGGTTGGTGGAATGACACACTTAGGTTTGTCTTTGGCTTGTTTTGAAGAGATAATGCAGCGGCAAGCCTGGAGGCAGTACTATATTCATTAGAATGCCATGGAAGCGCTCATGAGAGGCTACAACAGCTAGCCTGGACTAAAAGATTGAAATTCTTAGAATGGTTTCATCTGAATGGCGTCATGTTTCATTTGGCGGGAATGAAGGCAAGGCAAGGCAAGGCAAGTTTATTTATATAGCACATTTCATACACAATGGTAATTCAAAGTGCTTTACATAAAAGAAAAGAAAATAACAATAAAAATAATAATCACAACAATAAAACAAGGAATTTAAAAACTTTGAAAATGATTTAAAATTTGATTTAAGAGGTTCAAAATGAATTTAAAACAGTTAAGCATAAAAAATGATTATACATAAAATATAGTGCAACCAGTTTGGACATTGCACAGTGCTCATTCAATAAATGGACAGCTAAACAGATGAGTTTTGAGTCTGCATTTAAATGTGACTAATGTTTTAGCACATCTGATCTCTTCTGGAAGCTGATTCCAACTGCGGGCGGCATAATAACTAAAAGCGGACTCCCCTTGTTTTGTGTGAACCCTTGGTATTTCTAACTGACTCGATCCTAATGATCTGAGTGGTCTGTTAGGTTTATATTCAGTGAACATATCTGCTATGTATTTAGGTCCTAGACCATTGAGTGATTTATAAATGAGTAAAAGTACTTTAAAATCAATCCTAAATATAACTGGAAGCCATTGTAAGGACCTGGGGACTGGTGTGATATGCTCAGATTTTCTGGTTCTAGTCAGAATTCTGGCAGCAGGGTTCTGGATGAGCTGCAGCTGTCTAATGGTCTTCTTGTGAAGGCAGGTGAGAAGACCATTACAATAGTCCACCCTGCTGGTGATAAAGGCATGAACAAGTTTCTCCAAGTCTTGACT